>NC_088401.1:300000-473554 GCF_034236695.1 Oncorhynchus nerka | reverse complement strand
ACAACCTGAGGAAAATCCATTCAGGAAGTGCTGTTTTTCTGAAACCTCTCTCTTCCATTGCAAGCCTATCCTTCATTTAAAGGGATATCAACCAGATTCCATTCCCTATGGCTTCCGCAAGGTGTGAACAGTCTTTAGACATAGTTTCAGGCTTTTATTCTGAAAAATGAGCGAGAAGGATCACATCGCGTCAGTGGATAGACAGATGTCCTTAGATTTGTTCATGTGCGCGGCACTGGAGCGACACCTTTTCTTTCTCTCTTGTATTGAAAAGGCTGACGTCCGGTTGAAATATTATCGATTATTTATTGTAAAAACAACCTGAGGATTGATTATAAAAAACGTTTGACATGTTTCTACGAACTTTCCGGATACCATTGGGAATTTTCGTCTGCCCGTCGTGACCTGCACGAGCCTGTGGATTACTAAACAAAACGCGCCAACCAAATGGAGGTTTTTGCATATAAAGAGAATCTTTATGGAACAAAACAAACATTTATTGTGTAACTGGGAGTCTCGTGAGTGCAAACATATGAAGATCATCAAAGGTAAGCGATTAATTTTATTGCTTTTCTGACCTTCGTGATCAATCTACTTTGCTGCTAGCTGTTTGTAATGTTTTGTCTACTCAAAAGCTGTCCTCACATTATCGCATGGTTTGCTTTCACCGTAAAGCTTTTTTGAAATCTGACAGGTGGATTAACAACAAGTTAAGCTGTGTGTTGGTATATTGCACTTGTGATTTCATGAAAATGAAATATTTTTAGTCATTTAATTTGAATTTGGCGCTCTGCAATTCACTGGATGTTGACGAAAATGATCCCGCTAAAGGAATCGGTGCGCCAAGAGGTTTTAACAAATGAGTCCATAAATAGGCTTTGTTCGGTAGTAACCTCTGACAGAATGGTATAAAGCCTTAACAAATGACAGATAAATACAGTTACAACCAAAGTTGCTCAATATATTTTAACACAAAACTGTCATAGACTTCCATAAGGAAACAACATGAAAGATTCAACATGTAAACCAACAGTGTCAAGCATCTGCTAGTTCCTTATCCTAGAATCATGCAGAATGCACCGTGCGGCCCATTGGCGTAGCATGGGCAACGTTTCCCATCTCTTCAAAAGTATATCTACCATTGCGATTGTTAGACTCTGTGAGGCAAATCGATCTGCAGGTTGAACATGGTGAGATTATAGACTCGTAAATTGATAGTGTAGTTTGTTGAGTCGATTTTACAGCTAACTAGCTACGTTACACGCTGATATTGTCTTCGGTATTATTGTGTGTAGCTATATAGAGAGAGCATAGCACTGTGGATTTTGTGGTCGACTTCAGCTGCAACAGATTTCCGCAATGATTTTCCATGTGCAACCTTGTTATAACGCCAAAATGAAACATTTGTTCACAAAAAATATTGTTCTCACATATCAAGTGTTAGCTAGCTATCATGAAAATGGAGTAGGCTAACGGTGCTAGCACACCATTGTTTCTATGCACGACGGCACAAATGCTTCAGGTGTGAAATGTTTTCCACACAATCACATGATGAAGATAACGTGGAACTGGAAAATGGACAGGTATTTATCTGCCCTACATGCACCACCATCAAGCAGCTTAGAGAAGAGATCCTCCGGCTGTCAGCTCGGCTGAGAGAAAAGGAGTACCTGCTTTCTAAGTACACCAACCTTGCTGTAACCCAGGCAAACCAAATCTCTAGCAAAGCTGTTGATGAGTCAGGCGGCATTGATCTGTCCCAATCCAATGGACAGATGTTAAGCTCAACTCCGCGGCCCAGTGGAGACTGGACACTCGCAAGGCATATGAGATCGGGGAGGCAGTCTGGCCACCCTTCATCTATCCAAGAAGATCCAATTGTAACGCCCTGTCATGTTTCACCTGTTGTGATTGTCTCTACCCCTCCAGGTGTCGCTTATTTTCCCCAGTGTATTTATCCCTGTGTTTCCTGTCTCTCTGTACCAGTGTATTTATCCCTGTGTTTCCTGTCTCTCTGTGCCAGTTCGTTCATCTTGTATGTTTAGTCATGTCAACCTGCGTGTTTTTCCAATACTCCTTTTGCTATTCTCTTTTTTCTAGTCCTCCTGGTTTTGACCCTTGCCTGTTTCTGGACTCTGTACCCGCCTGCCTGACCATTCTGCCTGCCTTGGCCACGAGCCTTTCTGCCACTCTGTACCTCCGGGACTCTGATCTGGTTTTTACCTTTTTGCCTGTCCACGACCATTCTCTTGCCAACCCCTTTGGATTATTAAACATTGTAAGACTCCAACCATCTGCCTCCTGTGTCTGCATCTGGGTCTCGCCTTGTGCTTTGATACCAATCCAACTATCAAAGAACTTTGCCCCGCTTGAGATGGACCTACCAGCCCCCCTAGCCCCCTCTTCGTTCCACATCAGATTCCATCACGTTGGCAGCTCGATGATGAGATTTATTGGCCTGCCTGCAATCTGTGGACCGACCAAGGTCCACTGTCACCCAGGAGCCAGTGCCCACAACTTCAACTCCCTCCTGCCCACGGTTCTGGCCAACCACTCCAATATTGACACCATCGTCACTCACATATGTTTAACCTTAGTTTTGGATGATCTGAGGGAGGACTACAATCTTTGGACAGTGAAGAGAATAATTATCTCTAGCTCTGCAACCAGCACTTTTTTAAAAGAGACAGGATTCACCCTAACCGCAGGGTTCCAGGATTATTTCCAGCAACATCAAACTGTTTTAGAGACTGACAGGCAGGGTCTGATAGTGTTCCAGTCCTCCCTGTCAGAATAACCAACAGAGGATGTGGAAACCATATACATTCCTTTAGGAATGGCACTATGGTTATTGTGATTAACCTAGTATATGTTCCTATAACATCGACTTCTAGTGAGTTTATACAAACTGCCATCACCTACTGTTCTGATAGATTGAAGACATGAGAAAGTCACGCCCTGGTCTAAGTATTGTGTGTTTTCTTCATGTATTGGGTCAGGCCAGGGTGTGGCATAGAGTTTTTGTATTGTGGTGTGTTTTGTCTTGGGATTTTGGAATGTGTGTATAGTGGGATTGTAGCTTAGTGGGGTGTTCTAGGAGAGTCTATGGCTGTCTGAAGTGGTTCTCAATCAGAGGCAGGTGGTTACCGTTGTCTCTGATTGGGAACCATATTTAGGCAGCCATATTCTTTGGTTGTATTGTGGGTGATTGTCCTGTGTGTCTTGATGTCCTGGTTAGAGGTTAGTAGACACTTGTATAGGCTGTTTTCGTTTTGTAGTGTTAGTGTTTTGTTGTGTGTTACGTTTGTTTATTAAAGATGAATCACAATAGACACGCTGCAGTTTGGTCCGACTCTCCTTCACCATTAGAAAGCCGTTACAGAAAAAAGTGGTTGTTAACATTAATAATTTGGTTGTTATTTGATTAGTTACCTCAATCCAGTTAGGACTTTCTATGAACATATCCTCTATTGTTGCTTTATCTGATCACCTCTATGTATTTTATACTACCTTGTTGCCCATAGCAACAGGGTAATTACTCATTATTATAAAACTCTATCAGACCCCTGAAGTTGCTACAGATGTTATTGAGTGTGTGAACAATACTCCACCACCCTATTCTGCCTTCCTCTTGTGGTGATTTAGCTGATCACTAATAGCTAATGAAGGACAACCATTGATGCCATAGTTGAAAAAGGCTACATCCAAACAGAGAGCTCCATTTGGGGAACTAATAAATTAGGAAACTAATCAATTAAAGAGACATTTCAGAAAGAAAGAGCGGAAGTGGAGAAAGTCAAAGTTGCAGATCAATTATGATATTCTGAGAGACCAACTTGGCATATATAACAAGGCATTTAGAAATGCCAGACAGTCTTATTTTTCTAGCTTGATTACAAGTAATCAGAATAATTAGAGAGTGCTCTTCTCGACCGTTGATGGCCTGATAAATCCTACCCCCTCAAACCTATGTGAACTTTCCTTCACATCTAAATGTGATGAGTTTGCGGCATATTTCAGATATAAAATACCCAGCCTAATGTTGGTTATCAGACAAGTCAGACCTGATGAGAAGTTTGATGAAATGTGTCCTAGTTTACCACGCAGAGGCACTATGGATTTATTGTCCCTGGTTGACACAGACATGCTCAGGAAAATCACATCACAACTTAAGCCTTCTACCTGCCTTCTAGATCCTATCCCCCACCACCTTCTTCAAAATATGAATTGCATATCTGAAGAAATGCAGGCTATTGATAATCTCTCCCTGTTCACAGGCACTTTCCCCACTGCACTAAAAACTGTTATGTGAAGCCCCTTCTGGGGAAACAGCATCTAGATTCTTCAGCTCTTAGCAATTATCCATCAATCTCAAGCCTTCCATTCTTAAGCAAAATTCTGGAGCAATTGATGTTCAAACAGCTAAATCATTTAAGTGACAACTGTAAAAAAAACAAATCCAATCTGTTTTTTTTTTGTGCCCACCACAACACAGAGACAGCCTTAGCTAGTGGTAAATGATCTTAGAGCCAACACAGATGCCAAACAGCTCTCTGTCCTTGTACTCGTAGATTTAAGTGCTGCATTTGACACTGTTGATCACGATGTCCTTCTGGAGAGGGGGGTGGCCTCTCCGGTCCAGTTCTAAATTGATTTAGGACCTATTTAACTGGTCGAGAGTTTTATGTCTCCCTTGGTGAACATAACTTAGATATCATGTGGCTTTCCACAAGGTTCGATTTTGTGTCCAGTAGTGTTCAGTTTATATATGTTACCCCTTGGCAGTGTTATCAGGAAGCACAGCATTGATTTTCACTGCTACGCAGACGATACACGACATTTCCATGTCATCAGAGGATTTAGCTCCATGGATAAATGATTAGGTTGTATTCGTGATTTAAACACTTGGATGGCTCACAACTTCCTCCAGCTATATCAAGACAAAACCGAGCTACTTATTGTTGGAGTCAAAGCACAGAGAGAAATCTGGCCGCACATTTTAATGGGCAATAAAGATTAAACACTAGGTAAAAAGCCTAGGTGTCATTTTAGATTCTGAACTCAATTTTGAATCACACGTTAGGAATGTGACCAAAATAGCTTTTTACCACCTGAGGAACATTGCCAAGGTGTGACTGTTTCTCTCTCAGGCTGATATAGAGACTCAGCCATGCTTTTATTACAAGCAAGCTTGACTACTGTAATGCTGTCCTGTCTGGTCTACCCAAGAAAGCCATTGGTCAACTGCAAAACATACAGAATGCTGCAGGGTACTGACCAAGACCAGACAGAGAACACATTACACCAGTTTAATGGTCTCTGTACTGTAAAACATACAGAATGCTGCAGGGTACTGACCAAGACCAGACAGAGAACACATTACACCAGTTTAATGGTCTCTGCACTGTAAAACATACAGAATGCTGCAGGGTACTGACCAAGACCAGACAGAGAACACATTACACCAGTTTAATGGTCTCTGCACTGTAAAACATACAGAATGCTGCAGGGTACTGACCAGGACCAGACAGAGAGAACACATTACACCAGTTTAATGGTCTCTGCACTGTAAAACATACAGAATGCTGCAGGGTACTGACCAGGACCAGACAGAGAGAACACATTACACCAGTTTAATGGTCTCTGCACTGGCTGCCTGTGAGTTTTAGAATTCATTTTAAGATTCTATTGGGTTTTAAATCAATCCATGATTGTGCAGCCCAATACATATCAGACATGCTCTTAAGTTATGTACCCAGTAGGTCCCTCAGGTCCTCTGGTACTGGCCTTTTAACTATCCCAAAGCCCAGGACCAAGATGCATGGAGAGGCAGCCTTTAGTTACTATGCCCCCAGCCTCTGGAATAGTCAGAGAACCTGAGGGGGACCAAGAGGCATGGAGAGGCAGCCTTTAGTTACTATGCCCCCAGCCTCTGGAATAGTCAGAGAACCTGAGGGGGCCAAAACTCTGACATTTTAAAAAGAGATCTTTTAAATATTTGTAGCTTTGCTTTTCCTTAGGTTCTTTTTATTCACTCAGTTCTTATTGTTATTCTTTGGTTTTTGATCCTGTTGTGTTTATTGTGTAGTAATAAATATGAACGGGTTTTTTCTCAAATGTTTTTTAAATTTGTTTTTGTTTTCCCCAGTGAAGCACATAGCAATGCATTCCATGTCTGTGCTGTACGAATAAATAATACATAGCAATGCATTCCATGTCTGTGCTGTACGAATAAATAATACATAGCAATGCATTCCATGTCTGTGCTGTACGAATAAATAATACATAGCAATGCATTCCATGTCTGTGCTGTACGAATAAATAATACATAGCAATGCATTCCATGTCTGTGCTGTACGAATAAATAATACATAGCAATGCATTCCATGTCTGTGCTGTACGAATAAATAATACATAGCAATGCATTCCATGTCTGAAATGTGCTGTACGAATAAAACTTTATTGAACCATTCCGAACACAAAAACTGGGAAAATAAACACAAATCCAAAACACAGCAGAATAGAAAGTGGACAATACCATGTGGGACGAAACAATCCTTATTCTAATATACAGTGCATTTGGAAAGTATTCAGACCCCTTGCCAGGCTTGTAGCGTCATACCCATGAAGACTATAGGCTGTAATCACTGCCAAAGGTGTTTCAACAAAGTACTGAGTAAAGGCTCTTCCCCCCCACTCCCAAAAATGTACATTTACAAAAATGTATAAATCCTGTTTTTTCTTTGTCATTATGGGGTATTGTGTGTAGATTGAGGGATAAAAAACTATTTAAACCATTTTAGAATAAGGCTGTAACGTAATAAAATGTGGAAAAAGTCATATTTTAGTAATGGGGGACTGAAAGGTGTGTTTGTTGCCAACAGATCATATATTTTAGTAATGGGAGACTGAAAGGTGTGTTTGTGTGTTTGTTGCCAACAGATCTAAACACACCCTGTACTCTGACCTGCAGACTCCAGGTCGTTACGGTCGTGTTATAGTCACCTCTAGGAGAGGCAGCATCCTGGACCCTCTACACACAGACCTAGTACTCAAGGTAACGCTGTGTGTGCGTGTGTGCGTGTGTTGGTCAGAGAATGATATAGCGGCCTATTTTATGTTTGCTTAACACACTCCTCTCTCAGTGTAAAAACCACACAGCACAGGGCCAGCCAGATAAACAGCACTCAGTCAGCCAGGCCAGGCAGTGTATATATAATCTGAACCAGTCACTCAGTCAGTCAGCCAGGCCAGGCAGTGTATATATAATCTGAACCAGTCACTCACTCAGTCAGCCATGCCAAATCAAATTTTATTGGTCACATACACATGATTAGCAGACATTATTGCGGGTGTAGCGAAGTGCTTGTGCTTCTATCTCCAACTGTGCAGTAATTACTAACAAGTAACATCTAACAAATGACACAACATAAACCCAATACACACACATCTAAGTAGGAATGAGTTAAGACTATATACATATGGACAAACGATGTCAGAGCGGAACGGACCAAGACACAGTAGAATAGTATAGGTTACAGTACATATGAGATGAGTAATGCCAGATAAGTAAACATTATTAAGTGAATGAGATACCGTAGAATAGTTGGTATATATAAGCCAGGAGTTATATACAGTCGGAACCAGTCAGTCAGCCAAACCAGGAGGTATAGTCTGAACCAGTCAGTCACCAAGCCAGGAGTTATATATATATAGTCTGAACCAGTCAGTCACCAAGCCAGGAGGTGTATATAGTCTGAACCAGTCAGTCAGCCAAGCCAGGAGGTGTATATAGTCTGAACCAGTCAGCCAGCCAAGCCAGGAGTTATATATAGTCTGAACCAGTCAGTCAGCCAAGCCAGGAGGTGTATATAGTCTGAACCAGTCAGTCAGCCAAACCAGGAGGTATATGCAGTGCCTTAGGAAAGATTTCATACACCTTGACTTTTTCCACATTTTGTTACGTTACAGCCTCATTCTAACATGTATTAAATAAATAAAAATTGTCAGCAATCTACACACAATACCTCATAATGCAAAAATAAAGCAAATATAGGTTTAGACATTTTTGAAAATCTATTAAAAAAAATAAAACATTATAAGTATTCAGACCCTTTGCTAGGTGACTCGAAATTGAGCTCAGGTGCATCCTGTTTCCATTGATCATCCTTGAGATGTTTCTATAACTTAATTGGAGTCCACCTGTGGTACATTCAATTGATTGGGCATGATTTGGAAAGGCACACATCTGACTATATAAGGTCCCACAGTTGACAGTGAATGTCAGAGCAAAAACCAAGCCATGAGGTCAAAGGAATTGTCTGTAGAGCTCCGAGACAGAATTGTGTCGAGGCAAAGATTGCAGCATTGAAGGTCCCCAAGAACACTGTGGTCTCCATCATTCTTAAATGGAAGAAGTTTGGAACCCCCAAGACTCTTCCTAGAACTGGCCGCCCAGCCAAACTGAGTCGGGGGAGAAGGGCCTTGGTTAGGGAGGTGACCAAGAACCGGATGGTCACTCTGACAGAGCTCTAGTGTTCCTCTGTGGAGATGGGAGAACCTTCCAGAAGGACAACTATCTCTGCAGCACTCCACCACTTAGGCTTTAATGGTAGAGTGGCCAGACGGAAGCCATTCCTCAGTAAAAGGCACATGACAGCCTGCTTGGAGTTTGCCAAAAGGCACCTAAAGACTCTCAGACCATGAGAAACAAGATTCTGTGGTCTGATGAAACCAGGATTGAACTCTTTGGCCTGAATGCCAAGCGTCACGTCTGGAGGAAACCTGTCACCATCCCTACAGTGAAGCATGGTGGTGGCAGCATCATGCTGTGGTGATGTTTTTCAGTGGCAGGGACTGGGAGACTAGTCAGAATTGAGGCAAAGATGATCTGAGCAAAGTACAGACAGATTCTTAATGAAAACCTGCTCCTGAGCGCTCAGGACCTTAGACTGGGGTGATGGTTTACCTTCCAACAGGACAACGACCCTAAGCACACAGCCAAGACAATGGAGGAGTGGCTTCGGACAAGTCTCTGAATGTCCTTGACCCAGTCGATCATCTCTGGAGAGACCTGAAAATAGCTATGGAGCGACCCTGCCCATCCAACCTGGCAGAGCTTCAAAGGATCTGCAGAGAAGAATGGGAGAAACTCCCCAAATACAGGAATGCCAAGCTTGTAGCATCATACCCAATAAGACTTGAGGCTGTAATCGCTGCCAAAGTAGCTTCAACAAAGTACTGAGTAAAGGGTATGAATACTTATGTAAATGTGATATTTTGATTTGTCATTATGGGGTATTGTGTGTAGATTGATGAGGAAAAACAAGGCTGTAACCTAAAAAAATTGAATTTCCCGAAGTCACTGTACAAATTCTTGAGATTGTGATTTTTTTCTGAAAGGGTCATAAGGGAGATAAAGAACAGAACACGTACAAGTAGAGTTGTTATTACTCCATTTCTAAAAATAAATCCACAACAAGCCGAAGATCACCATGCGCAATGCCAAGCGTTGGCTGGAGTGATGAATCACACTTCACCATCTGGCAGTCTGACGGACCAATCTAGGTTTGGCGGATGCCAGGATAAAGCTACCTGCCCGAATGCATAGTGCCAAATGTAAAGTTTGGTGGGGGTGGAATAATGGTCTGGGGCAGTTTTTCATGGTTCGGGACCCTTAATTCAGGTGAAGGGAAATCTTAACACCACAGCAAACAATGACATTTTAGTTGATTCTGTGTTTCCAACTTTGTGGCAACAAATTGGGGAAGGCCCTTTCCTGTTTCAGCATGACAATGGCCCCGTGCACAAAGCAAGGTCCATACAGAAATGGTCTGTCGAGATCGGTGTGGAAGAACTTGACTGGCCTGTACAGAGCCCTGACCTCAATCCCTTTTAACACCTTTGCGAGCGAGGCCTAATCGCCCAACATCTGTGCCCGACCTCACAAATGCTCTTGTGGATGAATGGAAGCAAATCCCCACAGCAATGTTCCTTGTCAGCTTGGGGATTCAATCTTGCAACCTTTCAGTTACTAGTCCAACACTCTAACCACTAGGCTACCTGCCACCCCAAAAGTGGAAAGCCTTCCCAGAAGAGTGGAGGCTATTATCGCAGCAAAGGGGGGAACAACTCCATATTAATGCCCATGACTTTGGAATGAGATGTTCGACGACTATGTTGCCACATACTTTTGGTCATGTAGTGAGCTTCAATCTAGAGGACTTCTGATATCTCCAGGAGTGATATGTATAATTAATTTTGTCTCAATCTGTTGTGGTCTAGTACTGTCTTTTTCTAGCTAGGTCCAACTACTTTAAGTGTTTCCTGTTTCCCCAGTAGCATACTTAGTGTGAACTGTTGACTGATCATCCTTTGCAGTTAGTTGTTGACACATCAACCAGGATCAAGGGGCAGGGGCAATGTGTTACTGTTGTTGTGTTGGTAATCAGGATCAAGGGGCGGGGCAATTTGTTACTGTTGTTGTGTTGGTAATCAGGATCAAGGGGCGGGGCAATTTGTTACTGTTGTTGTGTTGGTAATCAGGATCAAGGGGCGGGGCAATTTGTTACTGTTGTTGTGTTGGTAATCAGAGGCTGTATTGGAGGGGAAGTGGTTTCACCTCTCCTAGGCAATCAGTAATTAGTACAGGGAGGTGTGCTCTCCACCTCTGCTAGGCAGTTAGTGTTAGTTGTTCAGTCTCCCCTGGTTTCTCAGCGTAGCTGTGAGAACCGTTCGTGTCAGTGGCGGTTTTGTCACAAAACTTAGACCGCTGGTGGAACAGATAGTTCTGCCAAGTGTTTTGAGGAAAGAACAAAATAAAGGCTCTCACTTGAGAATCTTACCTAGTTATTTACAGATTATCTAATTTTGCTCTTTTGTAGCATTGTCAACTATGTGTGTGTTTTCTATACCTCTTTGCACCTCTCCCTGTAGGCTTTACAGACGCTGCAACCCTTCCCGGGCTGCAACCCTTCTAGTTTAGTGTACTAGAAGCACAGCACGTGGAATTCTGGGTCTCAGGCAGCATTTGGAACTGCCGATCTGCATTCAAGAACGCCAAGTTCATCTCAGCCTATGCTGCCCTTCACTCCCTTGATTTTTTGCCTTGACGGAGACACGGATCAGCCCATAAACACTGCTACTCCAGCTGCTCTTTCTTCAACTGACTATGTTTTCTCTCATATTCTAAGAGCATCTGGCCGTCACAGTGGTGGCACCGGTCTACTCATTTCTCCAAAGTGGAGATGTTCTCTTTTCTCGCTCTCTTACCTGTCCATCGCCTCATTTCAATTCCATCGTGACACTGTCACTTGCCCACTTAACATTATTGTCATCTATCTCCCACCAGGTGCCCTTGGAGAGTTCCTCAATGACACCTTGATAAGCTCATTTCCTGACAATGGCGCACCGCTCTTTGTACTTGCGACTTCAAACTCCTGACATCTGCCTTAGATTAACTCTCTCTTTCCCCTCCTTGCCCCTTTTGACCTCACCCTTTCCCAATCCCCTCCAACTCACAAGCACAGCAAGGTCAGCACACTGATCAAGCACAGCACTTACACAAATGACTGATGATTGGCTGAGAGAAATTCATGATAAAATGATTGTGAGAGCTGACTTCAGTGAAGCTGTTTAGGCCCCTTGCTTTTTTCAATTTTTACTAACGACATGCCACTGACTTTGAGTAAAGCCAGAGTTTCTACGTATGCGGATGACTCAACACTATACACGTCAGCGACTACAGCGACTGAAAGGACTGTAACACTCAACAAAGAGCTGAAGTTAGTTTCAGAGTGGGTGGCAAGGAATAAGTTAGGCCTAAATATTTCTGAAACTAAAAGCATTTTATTTGGAACAAAACATTCACTAAACACTAAACCTCAACTACATCTTGTAATAAATAATGTGGAAATTGAGCAAGTTGAGATGACTAAACTGCTTGGAGTGACACTAGATTCTTAACTGTCATGGTCAAAACGTATTGATGCAGTAGTAGCTAAGATGGGGAGAAGTCTGTCTATAATAAAGTGATGCTCTGCCTTCTTAAAACCTCTAGCGACGAGCAATCCCGTATCCGGGAGCGTAATCATAGCCTCAAGCGCATTACCATAACGCAACTTTTCATATTCATGAAAATCGCAAATTAAATGAAATAAATATATTCAAACACAAGCTTAGCCTTTTGTTAACAACACTGTCATCTAAGATTTTCAAAATATGCGTTACAGCCAACGCTAGACAAGCATTTGTGTAAGTTTATCATGGCATAATGCTATGCTAGCTCTGCTGGCAGCAGGCAACATTTTCACAAAAATAAAAAAAAGCAACCAAATTAAATCATTTACCTTTGAAGAAGATAGCAAATGTTCCTTTTTTCCAAAAATAATACTTCAACTATAACGCCAAACTTTTTTCAAAATTTGCTCCATAATATCGACAGAAACACGGCAAACGTTGTTTAGGATCCATCCTCAAGGTGTTTTTAACATATATATTCGATAATATATCCGTCGAGGCAATTGGTTTCTCATAAGAAACGATTGGAAAAATGGCTACCTCAGTATTTTACGCAAGGTTTTCTCCGGGAGACACCATGCGACCACTCGCCCTATATGGTCTCTTACAGCCATTCTCCAATGGAAATGCCTAAAAAGATGTCACAATGCTGTAGACACCTTGGGGAAAACGTGGAAAATGTAAGCTGACTCCTAGCTCCTTCACAGCCATATAAGGAGTCATTGGCATGAGGCGGTTTCAAAAAATGCGGCACTACCTGATTGGATTTTTATCTGGGTTTCGCCTGTAACATCAGTTCTGTGGCACTCACAGACAATATCTTTGCAGTTTTGGAAACGTCAGAGTGTTTTCTTTCCAAAGCTGTCAATTATATGCATAGTCGAGCATCTTTTCGTGACAAAATATCTTGTTTAAAACGGGAACGTTTTTCATCCCAAAATTAAAAGAGCGCCCCCTATATCCAACTGGTTAACAACACTATCAACAAGGCAGGTCCTACAGGAATTAGATTTGTCACACCTGGACTACTGTTCAGTCGTGTGGTCAGGTGCCACAAAAAAGGACTTAGGAAAATTGCAATTGGCTCAGAACAAGGCATCACGGCTGGCCCTTGGATGTACACAGAGAGCTAATATTAATAATATGCATGTCAATCTCTCCTGGCTGAAAGTGGAGGAGAGATTGACTTCATCACTACTTTTATTTATGAGAGGTATTGATTGACATGTTGAATGCACTGAGCTGTCTGTCTAAACTACTGGCATACAACTCGGACACCCATGCATACCCCACAAGACATGCCAGAAGAGGTCTCTTCACAGTCCCCAAGTACAGAACAGACTATGGGAGGTGCACAGTACTACATAGAGCCATGACTACATGGAACTCTATTCCACAGTACTACATAGAGCCATGACTACATGGAACTCTATTCCACAGTACTACATAGAGCCATGACTACATGGAACTCTATTCCACAGTTCTACATAGAGCCATGACTACATGGAACTCTATTCCACAGTACTACATAGAGCCATGACTACATGGAACTCTATTCCACAGTACTACATAGAGCCATGACTACATGGAACTCTATTCCACAGTACTACATAGAGCCATGACTACATGGAACTCTATTCCACAGTACTACATAGAGCCATGACTACATGGAACTCTATTCCACAGTACTACATAGAGCCATGACTACATGGAACTCTATTCCACAGTACTACATAGAGCCATGACTACATGGAACTCTATTCCACAGTACTACATAGAGCCATGACTACATGGAACTCTATTCCACAGTTCTACATAGAGCCATGACTACATGGAACTCTATTCCACAGTACTACATAGAGCCATGACTACATGGAACTCTATTCCACAGTACTACATAGAGCCATGACTACATGGAACTCTATTCCACAGTACTACATAGAGCCATGACTACATGGAACTCTATTCCACAGTACTACATAGAGCCATGACTACATGGAACTCTATTCCACAGTACTACATAGAGCCATGACTACATGGAACTCTATTCCACAGTACCACATAGAGCCATGACTACATGGAACTCTATTCCACAGTACTACATAGAGCCATGACTACATGGAACTCTATTCCACAGTACTACATAGAGCCATGACTACATGGAACTCTATTCCACATCAACTAACTGACGCAGGCAAAAATGTTTTATTTAAAAAACAGATACAAAAAAACACCTTATGGAACAGCGGAGACTGACACACACACACACACACACACACACACACACACACACACACACACACACACACACACACACACACACACACACACACACACACACACACACACACACACACACACACACACACACACACACACACACACACACACACACACACACACACACACACACACACACACACACACACACACACACACACACACACACACACACACACACACACACACACACACACACACACACACACACACACACACACACACACACACACACACACACACACACACACACACACACACACACACACACACACACACACACACACACACACACACACACACACACACACACACACACACACACACACACACACACACGAACTATACATACACATGGATTTAGTACTGTAGATATGTGTTAGTGGTGGAGTAGGGGCCTGAGGGCACACAGTGTACTGTAGATATGTGGTAGTGGTGGAGTAGGGGCCTGAGGGCACACAGTGTACTGTAGATATGTGGTAGTGGTGGAGTAGGGGCCTGAGGGCACACAGTGTACTGTAGATATGTGGTAGTGGGGGAGTAGGGGCCTGAGGGCACACAGTGTGTTGTGAAATCTGTGAATGTATTGTAATGTATTTAAAATTGTATAAACTGCCTTAATTTTGCTGGACCCCAGGAAGAGTAGTTGCTGCTTTGGCAGCAGCTAATGGGGATCCATAATATATACAAATACAAGGCAGGCAATAGGCTTGACCTCATCTCTACAAGAGGCTGTTCTCCTACTAATCTCACTGCAACCGCCCTCCAGGTCTCTGATCACTACTTTATTTCCTTTTCTGTCTCCCTTTTCTCCAACTACTCAGCCCCTACCCTGATGTTGGTCATGCGATGTTGCAATCTTCGCTCTCTCTCCCCCACTACTCTTTTCTCCCCTATCCTATCATCTCTCCCTTCTGCTTCTCCCTCCTAACTCCTGATTCTGCCTCTTCAACTCTCCTCCCTTTCTGCATCCTATGACTCGCACTGTCCTCTTTCCTCCCGGCCGGCTCTAACCTCTCCTCTTGCGCCGTGGCTGAGTGACTCATTGCGAGCTTACAGAACAGTGGAGGAAAACAAAACTTCCGGAGGACCTATCATCGTTTCATTCCCTCCTCTATCTTCTCTTCCTTTGTATAGGCTGCTAAAGCCACTTTCTACCACTCTAAATCTCAAACTTCTGCCTCTAACCCTCGGAAACTACTACCCTAGGAAACATTCTCCTCTCTCCTTAATCCTCCACCCCCTCCTTCCTCCCTCTCTGGAAAACTTTGTCAACCACTTTGAAAAAAAGTTGACATCCGCTACTCATTCACTCTGCCTATTGAGTCCACTGGTCTCCCTCACATAGCACTACCCTACGCCTTGACCTCTTTCTCCTCTCTCTCCCCTCGCTCGACCCCATCCCCATCCCCTCCTCTCCCGACCATCTCTGGAGACCTTCTCCCATTCCTCACTTCACTCATCAATTCATCCCTGACCACTGGCTGCGTCCTTTGACTTCAAAATGGCCCGAGTTGCTCCCCTCCTCAAGAAACACCCAACTCATCTGACGTCCAAAACTATAGACCTGTATCCCTTCTTTCTTTTCTTTCCAAAACACTTGCGTGTGCTATTGGTGATCAACTCTCTTGTTATCTCTCTCAGAACAATATTCTTGACCCTAACCAGTCAGGCTTCAAAACGGGTCACTCAACCGAGACTTATCTCTGTCATGGAGTCTCTCCACACTGCCAAATCGGACTCTCTCTCCTCTGCTCTCATCCTCCTAGATCTATCCCCTGTCTTCGACACCGTCAGGGCTGGGCGTCTCAGGCTCTGCACAGGCTTGGAATTGTACTACACCGGTTCCGACGCTCTTCGGATGTGGCAGGGCTCGCAAACTATCAGACTACAAAGGGAAGCACAGCCGCGAGGCCTGCCAAATTTACACGAGCCTACCAGACGAGCTAAGTAACCTCTATGCTCGCTTCAAGGCAAGTAACACTTTAACATGCATGAGAACATCAGCTGTTCTGGACGACGTGATCACGCTCTCCGCGGCCGATGTGAGTAAGACCTTTAAACAGGTCAACATTCACAAGGCCGTATGGCCAGATGGCTTAGCAGGACGTGTACTCCGAGCATGCGCTGACCAACTGGCAAGTGTCTTCACTGGCATTTTCAACCTCTCCCTGTCTGAGTCTGTAATGCCAACATGTTCAAACAGAATACAATAATCCCTGTGCCCAAGAACATTACGGTAACCTGCCTAAATGACTACTGACCCGTAGAACATCTGTAGCCATGAAATGCTTTGAAAGGCTGGTCATGGCTCACATCAACACCATTATCCCAGAAACCTTAGACCCACTCCAGTTTGCATACCGCCTCAACAGATCCACAGATGATGAAATCTGTATTGCACTCCACACTGCCTTTTCCCACCTGGACAAAAGGAACACATACGTGAGAATGCTGTTCATTGACAACAGCTCAGAGTTCAACACCATAGTGCCCACAAAGCTCATCACTAAGCTAAAGATCCTGGGACTAAACACCTCCTTCTACAACTGGATCCTGGACTTCCTGATGAGCCTCCCCCAGGTGGTAAGAGTAGGTAACAACACATCCGCCATGCTGATCCTCAACACGGGGGCCCCTCAGGAGTGCGTGGTCAGTCCCCTCCTTTACTCCCTGTTCACTCATGGCTGCACATGACTCCAAAACCATCATTAATTTTGCCGATGACACAGCAGTGGTAGGCCTGATCACCGACAATGATGAGACTGCCTATAGGGAGGAGGTCAGAGACCTGACCGTGTGGTGCCAGGATAACACCCTTTCCCTCAACGTGATCAAGACAAAGGAGATGATTGTGGACTACAGGAAAAGGAGGACCGAGCACGCCTCCATTCACATCGACGAGGCTGTAGTGGAGCAGGTTGAGGGCTAAAGTGCCTTGGTGTCCACATCACCAACAAATTAACATGGTCAAAGCACACCAAGACAGTCGTGAAGAGGGCATGACAAAACCTATTTCCCATCAGGAGATTGAAAAGATTTGACATGGGTCCTCAGATCCTCAAAAGTTTTTACAGCTGCACCATCGAGAGCATCCTGACTGGTTGCATCACTGCCTGGTATGGCAACTGCTCGGCTTCCGACCTCAAGGCACTACAGAGGGTAGTGTGTACGGCCCAGTACATCACCGGGGCCAAGCTTCCTGCCATCCAGGACCTCTATATCAGAGAGGTATAGAAGAAGGCCATAAAAATGGTCATACTCCAGTTACCCTAGTCATAGACTGTTCTCTCTGCTACCGCACGGCAAGCGGTACCGGAGCGCCAAGTCTTGGTCCTAGAGGCTTCTAAATAGATTCTACCCCAAGCCATAGGACTCCTGAACAGCTAATCAAATGGCTACCCAGACTATTTGCACCCCCCCCTCTTCTACACTGCTGCTACTCTGTTATTATCTATGCATAGTCATTTTAACTCTCCCCACATGTACATATTACCTCAACACCGGTACCCCCTGTATATATCCCCACATGTACATATTACCTCAACACCGGTACCCCCTGTATATATCCCCACATGTACATATTACCTCAACACCGGTACCCCCTGTATATATCCCCACATGTACATATTACCTCAACACCGGTACCCCCTGTATATATCCCCACATGTACATATTACCTCAACACCGGTACCCCTGTATATATCCCCACATGTACATATTACCTCAACACCGGTACCCCCTGTATATATCCCCGCATGTACATATTACCTCAACACCGGTACCCCTGTATATATCCCCACATGTACATATTACCTCAACACCGGTACCCCCTGTATATATCCCCACATGTACATATTACCTCAACACCGGTACCCCCTGTATATATCCCCACATGTACATATTACCTCAACAACGGTACCCCTGTATATATCCCCACATGTACATATTACCTCAACACCGGTACCCCCTGTATATATCCCCACATGTACATATTACCTCAACACCGGTACCCCTGTATATATCCCCACATGTACATATTACCTCAACACCGGTACCCCTGTATATATCCCCACATGTACATATTACCTCAACACCGGTACCCCTGTATATATCCCCACATGTACATATTACCTCAACACCGGTACCCCCTGTATATATCCCCACATGTACATATTACCTCAACACCGGTACCCCTGTATATATCCCCACATGTACATATTTCAACACCGGTACCCCTGTATATATCCCCACATGTACATATTACCTCAACACCGGTACCCCCTGTATATATCCCCACATGTACATATTACCTCAACACCGGTACCCCCTGTATATATCCCCACATGTACATATTACCTCAACACCGGTACCCCTGTATATATCCCCACATGTACATATTACCTCAACACCGGTACCCCTGTATATATCCCCACATGTACATATTACCTCAACACCGGTACCCCCTGTATATATCCCCACATGTACATATTACCTCAACACCGGTACCCCCTGTATATATCCCCACATGTACATATTACCTCAACACCGGTACCCCTGTATATATCCCCACATGTACATATTACCTCAACACCGGTACCCCCTGTATATATCCCCACATGTACATATTACCTCAACACCGGTACCCCCTGTATATATCCCCACATGTACATATTACCTCAACACCGGTACCCCCTGTATATATCCCCACATGTACATATTACCTCAACACCGGTACCCCCTGTATATATCCCCACATGTACATCCCCACATGTACCTCAACACCGGTACCCCCTGTATATATCCCCACATGTACATATTACCTCAACACCGTATATATCCCCTGTACATATATATCCCCACATGTACATATTACCTCAACACCGGTACCCCCTGTATATATCCCCACATGTACATATTACCTCAACACCGGTACCCCCTGTATATATCCCCGCATGTACATATTACCTCAACACCGGTACCCCCTGTATATATCCCCACATGTACATATTACCTCAACACCGGTACCCCCTGTATATATCCCCACATGTACATATTACCTCAACACCGGTACCCCCTGTATATATCCCCGCTATTGTTATTTATTGCTGCTCTTTTAATCATTTTGTTTTTCTTATCTCTTACTTTTTTTTTAGGTATTTTCTTAAATCTCTATTGTTGGTTAAGGGCTTGTCAGTAAGTATTTCACTGTAAGGTCTACACTGTTGGTTAAGGGCTTGTCAGTAAGTATTTCACTGTAAGGTCTACACTGTTGGTTAAGGGCTTGTCAGTCAGTATTTCACTGTAAGGTCTACACTGTTGGTTAAGGGCTTGTCAGTCAGTATTTCACTGTAAGGTCTACACTGTTGGTTAAGGGCTTGTCAGTAAGTATTTCACTGTAAGGTCTACACTGTTGGTTAAGGGCTTGTAAGTAAGTATTTCACTGTAAGGTCTACACCAGTTGGTTAAGGGCTTGTCAGTCAGTATTTCACTGTAAGGTCTACACCAGTTGGTTAAGGGCTTGTCAGTCAGTATTTCACTGTAAGGTCTACACCAGTTGGTTAAGGGCTTGTAAGTAAGTATTTCACTGTAAGGTCTACACCAGTTGGTTAAGGGCTTGTAAGTAAGTATTTCACTGTAAGGTCTACACCAGTTGGTTAAGGGCTTGTAAGTAAGTATTTCACAGTAAGGTCTACACCAGTTGGTTAAGGGCTTGTCAGTCAGTATTTCACTGTAAGGTCTACACCAGTTGGTTAAGGGCTTGTAAGTAAGTATTTCACTGTAAGGTCTACACCAGTTGGTTAAGGGCTTGTCAGTAAGTATTTCACAGTAAGGTCTACACTGTTGGTTAAGGGCTTGTCAGTAAGTATTTCACAGTAAGGTCTACACCAGTTGGTTAAGGGCTTGTCAGTAAGTATTTCACTGTAAGGTCTACACCAGTTGGTTAAGGGCTTGTAAGTAAGTATTTCACTGTAAGGTCTACACTGTTGGTTAAGGGCTTGTAAGTAAGTATTTCACTGTAAGGTCTACACTGTTGGTTAAGGGCTTGTCAGTCAGCATTTCACTGTAAGGTCTACACTGTTGGTTAAGGGCTTGTCAGTCAGCATTTCACTGTAAGGTCTACACCAGTTGGTTAAGGGCTTGTCAGTAAGTATTTCACTGTAAGGTCTACACCAGTTGGTTAAGGGCTTGTCAGTAAGCATTTCACTGTAAGGTCTACACCAGTTGGTTAAGGGCTTGTCAGTCAGCATTTCACTGTAAGGTCTACACCAGTTGGTTAAGGGCTTGTCAGTCAGCATTTCACTGTAAGGTCTACACCAGTTGTATTTGGCGCATATGACAAATACAATTTGATTTGATTTATATCCAGTCAGTAACAACACATTTATTTCCAATATTGATCAATGTTAGGGTTTAAAGCTCTGTTGTTGAGAGTGAGGTATGGTATTTAATGGGTAGTCTAGTGACCGTACACACACACAAGCGCTGGTAGATGCAGCATTCCAAGGTGTGTGATAACTCCGCCCACACACTGTGAATGGTATCGCTGTTTCCTAGTAACTGTAACCACGCACATGATCCCTATTGTCTTCTTGCCATGGAAACAGAACAGAATGCTTCCTAATCTGTGGATGCTTCTTCCAATACAGTGTTTGTATTATTGGACATATACAAACAGTATAATTATAGGAACATAATTATATACATACAGGTACATATGGTAGTAGGTAGATTACAGTATAGGTGTATGCATTGCATTCGGAACGTATTCAGACCCGTTCCCCTTTTGTCACATTTTGTTTCGTCACAGCCGTGTTATAATATGTAGTAAATAGCTTTTTTCCATCATCAATCTACATACAATACCCCATAATGACAGAGCAAAAACAATCTACATACAATACCCCATAATGACAGAGCAAAAACAATCTACATACAATACCCCATAATGACAGAGCAAAAACAATTAAGACATTTTTGCAGATATATATATATATATTTTTAAATGAACAGAAATACCTTTAAGTATTCTGACCCTTTGCTATGAGACTCAAAATTGAGCTCCGGTGCATCCTGATTCCATTGATCATCCTTGAGATGTTTCTACAACTGGTTTGTAGTCCACCTGTGATAAATTCAATTGATTGGACATGACTTAGAAAGGCAGACACCTGACTATATAAGGTCCCACAGTTCCCAGTGCATGTCAGAGCAAAAACCAAGCCATGAGGTCAAAGGAATTGTCCGTAGAGCTCCGAGACAGGATTGTGTCGAGGCACAGATCTGGGGAAGAGTACCAAAACATTTCTGCAGCATTGAAGGTCCCCAAGAACACAGTGGCCTCCATCATTCTGAAATGGAAGAAGTTTGGAACCACCAAGACTCTTCCTAGAGCTGGGCGCCCGGCCAAAATGAGCAATCGTGGAAGAAGGGCCTTGGTCAGGGAGGTGACCAAGAACCCGATGGTCACTCTGACAGAGCTCCAGAGTTCCTCTGTGGAGATGGGAGAACCTTCCAGAAGGACAACCATCTCTGCAGCACTCCACCAATCAGGCCTTTATGGTAGAGTGGCCAGACGGTAGCCACTCCTCAGTAAAAGGCACATGACAGCCCGCTTGCAGTTTGCCAAACGCACCTAAAAGACTCTGACCATGAGAAACAAGATTCTGTGGTCTGATGAAACCAAGATTGAACTCTTTGGCCTGAACGCCAAGTGTCAGTTCTGGAGGAAACCTTTCACCTTCCCTACGGTAAAGCCCTACGGTGAAGCATGGTGGTGGCAGCATCATGCTGTGGGGATGATTTTCAGTGGCAGGGACTGGGAGACTAGTCAGGAATGAGGGAAAGATGAACAGAGCAAAGTACAGAGATCCTCGATGAAAACCTGCTCCAGAGCGCTCGGGACCTCAGAATGGGGCAAAGGTTCACCTTCCAACAGGACAACGCTCCTAAGCACGCAGACAATGCAGGAGCGGCTTTGGGACAAGTCTCTGAATGTCCTTGAGTGGCCAAGCCAGTGCCCGGACTTGAACCTGATCGAACATCTCTGGAGAGATCTGAAAATAGCTGTGCTGCGAAGCTCCCCATCCAACCTGACAGAGCTAGAGAGGATCTGCAGAGAAGAATGGGAGAAATCCCCAAAATACAGGTGTGCCAAGCTTGTAGCGTCATACCAAATAAGACTTGAGGCTGTAATCGCTGCCAAAGGTGCTTCAACAAAGTACTAAGTAAAGGGTCTGAATACTTATGTAAATGTGATATTTCAGTTTTAATAAAGGTGCACACGTTTCTAAAAACCTGTTTTTGCTTTATGGGGTATTGTGATGTCATTATGGGGTGTTGTGATGTCATTATGGGGTGTTGTGTGTAGATTAATGATGGGGGAAAAAACGATTTAATCAACTTTAGAATAAGGCTGTAACATAATAAAATGTGGAAAAAGTCTAGGGGTCTTAATACTCTCTCCGATTGCACTGTATATTATATGTATACAGGTACTTCCATGTTCTAAAATAACAGCCTTGTTTCCTGTGTAAAGGCAGTGATATCGCTACTGATTGAATGGATTGGTAAAGAAACACAGAAATAAAGAATTTTCTCTCTCTTCAGCTCCATCGTGCTGTCGTTCAACTCCAGGTTCCAGTGTTGGGGTTCAACTACTCTTTCTCTCACCTCTGTCTTCTCGACGACAAGAATACCTGCATCATCGATGACATCATCCGAGCCCTGGAGGACAGCCAATCAGCTCGCTTCGCTAACCGTTCTTCCCTTCCTCTGCGCTACCCAATCACACGTTTGGCTGACGGGCGGATGGCCTACATTGGTCACCAGTTAGGAGGGGTGTGTACTGTGTATTTTCATTGGTCACCTGTTAGTCTGATTTGAGACTAGAGTTGCACAATTCTGGTAACTTTCCACAAAGTTCCCAGGTTTTCCTCAAATCCAAGTTGGAAGATTTCCAGAATCAGAAGGGAATGAGCAGGAAATAAGTCCTCCAACCAGGATTTCTGGACAACCAGAGGGGTATCCTACAAAGTAAGAGAGAGATACTCAGGGTTTTCTGAAGCTAACCAGCTTCAGTTAACTTCACATTCCATCCAAGTACTACAATGGTGGATATTGTTCGTCCTCCTGCCTCTGAATCTAGCAGTAACTTTGCGTTAATGTCACACATGGCCAGTCGAACGCTCTTCTTTGAGACGATGCTGAAACATCAATCCATGGGTGATGTGTGCCACATTTTAATTTGTGCCGAAATCAAAATGAAAGAAAATGATCTTGCAAATTCAGCAGGTTATGGAGTGAAATGGACTTTCAGAAGTGCTTTTATTTATTACTTGACGTTATTGCCGTCTTAGGAGTGGGATAAAAGTTGCTTGTGCATCCAATCTGTGGAACAGCTTGTTGTGTTGTGGCCATAGACATATAATCCATAGAAGGGTTTTGGAACCTCTAAACCTGAGAATTTCACTGTTAAACTCATGGGTACACTAGCAATAGCTGCCAGTCCTGACTTGAATGGGAACTGCTATCTATGTCTATGGTTGGTTACGGCTGTTAGTTTGCCTTTAACAAATTTGAAAATATAATTGTGAGAAAAACATACAGTTTGGAAAATAAATGTTTCCCTTACTAAATGTGTCATGTGATACATATTTTAATGACTTTTTTTTACACCCCCAAAAAACATTTGATTAATAAAATTTTGAATAAGTAGTTTACCTGGAATGAAAGGGACGATGACACCATCTTTGCGAGAGGAAGGGAATCTAATTTCATTGGTCCTCAACTCGTGGCTCAGACACTTAATTCAGGATAAATGGAGTTATCTCTGAATTAGCCTGCACCCGAGTAGGATAGTTCTGAAGGACTTGTTGCCATAGAAATGAACCTGGCTCTCTCCTCAGTGACCTTGCTAACTCCTCAACCCTGTTTCGTAGGATATCCCTTTTTGGGAAAGTTATGTGAATTTTGCAACCTTTCTTCTGCTAACAACCCTTTACTGGCCCTGACAACCGCCCTCAGGTGACCTTTCCCTTCTTTAGATGCAGCCTTTCTTCTTTTCCAGGTGCAGGCGTGGGGGGCGGGGCCTGCAGTACAGGGTCCTGGGGGTGTGTCTGGTCGAGGCCAGGGAGTCCGGAGCGCTAGGGCTCTGCAGCTGACCTACTACCTGCAGGCTCGCGGCGCCCTGACAGACAGGGTGGCTAGCCAATGGGAGCAGGCGTTCTGTGGCGAGCTGGGCCGGTTTGGGGCGGGACACCCTGAACTGAGCTTATACCCCTTCACTTCATCCTCTCTAAGGTGTGTGTGTGCATCTGTTAGTGTGTGTGTGTCTCTCTCTTCACTCTACCCCTCTAACTCAGCCCTCTCTCCCCCCAGGACAGACTTCCAGGCGTCGTCAGTGCTGGCTCGGCGCCCCCTGCTGGCCAGTGTATGTGTGTGTTTGGTGTTAGCCGTGGGCTGTTGTTCTATGAGGGACTGTGTGAGAGCTAAACCCTGGCTAGGGCTTTTGGCTCTGCTCTCTATCGCCCTCTCTGGTCTCACTGCTGCTGGCATCCTTAACCTGACTGGAACCACTTACAACTCAACCTACCTGGGGGTACCATTCATACTGCTGGGTGAGTTATGACTATTTATCTACCTGGGGGTAGCATTCATACTGCTGGGTTTGTTATAACTACCTATCTACCTGGGGGTACCATTCATACTGCTGGGTTTGTTATAACTACCTATCTACCTGGGGGTACCATTCATACTGCTGGGTGAGTTATGACTACCTACCTACCTGGGGGTACCATTCATACTGCTGGGTTTGTTATAACTACCTATCTACCTGGGGGTACCATTCATACTGCTGGGTTTGTTATAACTACCTATCTACCTGGGGGTACCATTCATACTGCTGGGTTTGTTATAACTACCTATCTACCTGGGGGTACCATTCATACCGCTGGGTTTGTTATAACTACCTATCTACCTGGGGGTACCATTCATACTGCTGGAATGACTTCAGCGATGTCATTTACAAAATAGCCTCCAACACTCTACTCAGCAAATTGGATGTAGTCTATCACAGTGCCATCCGTTTTGTCACCAGTGCCCCATATACTACGCACCATTGCAGCCTGTATGCAAACCCACTGGCTCCAGGTCATCTATAAGTCTTTGCTAGATGAAGCCCTGCCTTATCTCAGCTCACTGGTCACCATAGCAGCACCCACCCGTAGCACCCGCTCCAGCAGGTATATCTCACTGATCATCCCCAAAGCCAATTCCTCCTTTGGCCGTATTTCCTTCCAGTTCTCTGCTGCCAATGACTGGAATTAATTGCAAAAATCGCTGAAGCTGGAGACTCATATCTCCCTCACTAACTTTAAGCACCAGCTGTCAGAGCTTCTTACCGATCACTGCACCTGTACATAGCCCATCTGTAAATAGTCCACCCAACTACCTCATCCCCATATTGTTATTTATTTTTGCACCCCAGTATCTCTACTTGCACATCATCATCTGCACATCTATCACTCGTGTTAATGCTAAATTGTAATTATTTCACCACTATGGCCTATTTATTGCCTTACCTCCCTAATCTTCTCCATGGCCTATTTATTGCCTTACCTCCCTAATCTTGCTACATTTGCACACACTGTATATATATATGTTTGTTGTGTTATTGACTGTATGTTTGTTTATTCCATGTTTAACTCTGTGTTGTTGTTTGTGTCGCACTGCTTTCCTTTATCTTGGCCAGGTCGCAATTGTAAATGAGAACTTGTTCTCAACTAGCCTACCTGGTTAAGTAATGGTGAAAAAAAAAGATATATATATATATATATATATACTGTTGTGTCTTTGGCTATGCCGGATTAAGTGATATGACATGCTATTCTATAAAATAATTTATCCGTAATTAATATCACCTGATTGAGCTAATCATGTAAATGTAATTAAATAGACAGCCGGGGCACCACGAAAGAATATTTATAGAGCTGTTATCTTCCGAATAAACTCCTGGTAATATTTTACATCAATAGCAGTCAATATCAATCGTCATCTTAATTCAGTCTCATCTGAAAGTTGTAAATTCATGGTTATCTGCACAAACCCCGGCTAACAAGTTGAATCAGCAATACAAAATTGGGCTTAATGATTTATTTACTAAATACCTAACTAATCACACAGAGTTACACATACACATAATTAAATCATAACTTGATTACAATCTACGTCATAAAGGAAAACGTCCCTAGCGGGCGGAACAGATATGACAGCTTGTTACACAAAAGAAAAGGGTCTGGGTTTGAGTGAAAGAGCGGGAAGACTGAGGAACAAAGAGCGAAGCTGTGCTATCGTAAATACAGTATCTTATGCATTCTAAATTACCGCCCATTTGGAAAAGGGAAATGCAATAAATATTTACTCTGAGCTGTGCTTCGGTAGGTTGGTGGTAGATGGAAGGCCTTGTTGCCAAACCGAGTCCTTTATCCTTCGAAGAATGTCAATTGGATATGTTGTAGTAACTTTGTTGTGTGATAGACGGGATACTCTGTCTGTTCCTTCCTAACCCTCATTTGCATCTGCTGTTGCTAACTCAACGGCTAGGAGGTAACACTTCTGTAGTGAATAAGAGTTCAAAGTTCATACCAATCGCAACCGAAGCTCACGCTGATTTTGGCTTCGTTCTGTAGTTATTATCTGAACCATTCTGACATCGAACCGTCGTCCTCACATCCTCGGAACAGGAGGTTATATTGTTGTCCAGGCTTTATATAGGAAGGGAGAGGAGGGCGTGTTTGAAACGTTTTATAGCCCATGTCCCTTCACAGGGGCGGGCCACTGATTGAGCAGAGCCCTAATTTATGAAATCCCAAATCTCACATTTTATAAGCTAAAATCACATTTCATCCCATCACGAATAATTTCATATTCAAACATTTAAATTGAACAACAATTCCATGTGAATCCGATAACTCTGATGTGTAGACTTTCCACTGTAGAGTTTATGTCATCTTATCATTGATGAGAATGTCTCAGATGACAACCGAACTGACATCATATTCATTAAGTACCACCGCATATGTTCCATTGGTCGGATTACCAGAATATAGTTCATTTCCCCCCACCTTCTGATGTTCCCAGAATCTCTATGTTAACCAAGGGGTTTGCAAATGAAACATCAGTAGGGTAGAAAATGGAAAAGGGGGGGAAAGGTATTTATGACTGTCATAAACCTACCCCCAGGCCAACGTCATGACAATACTGTATATATACACTGCTCAAAAAAATAAAGGGAACACTAAAATAACACTTCCTAGATCTGAATGAATGAAATATTCTTATTAAATACTTTTTTTCTTTACATAGTTGAATGTGCTGACAACAAAATCACACAAAAATGATCCATGGAAATCAAATTTATCAACCCGTGGAGGTCTGGATTTGGAGTCACACTCAAAATTAAAGTGGAAAACCACACTACAGGCTGATCCAACTTTGATGTAATGTCCTTAAAACAAGTCAAAATGAGACTCAGTAGTGTGTGTGGCCTCCACGTGCCTGTATGACCTCCCTACAACGCCTGGGCATGCTCCTGATGAGGTGGCGGATGGTCTCCTGAGGGATCTCCTCCCAGACCTGGACTAAAGCATCCGCCAACTCCTGGACAGTTTGTGGTGCAATGTGGCGTTGGTGGATGGAGCGAGACATGATGTCCCAGATGTGCTCAATTGGATTCAGGTCTGGGGAACGGGCGGTCCAGTCCATAGCATCAATGCCTTCCTCTTGCAGGAACTGCTGACACACTCCAGCCACATGAGGTCTAGCATTGTCTTGCATTAGGAGGAACCCAGGGTCAACCGCACCAGCATATGGTCTCACAAGGGGTCTGAGTATCTCATCTCGGTACCTAATGGCAGTCAGGCTACCTCTGGCGAGCACATGGAGGGCTGTGCGGTCCCCCAAAGAAATGCCACCCCACACCATGACTGACCCACCGCCAAACCGGTCATGCTGGAGGATGTTGCAGGCAGCAGAACGTTCTCCACGGCGTCTCCAGACTCTGTCACGTCTGTCACATGTGCTCATTGTGAACCTGCTTTCACCTGACCGTGCTGCTGCTCCAGTTTCAACTGTTCTGCCTTATTATTATACGACCATGCTGGTCATTTATGAACATTTGAAGATCTTGGCCATGTTCTGTTATAATCTCCACCCGGCACAGCCAGAAGAGGACTGGCCACCCCACATAGCCTGGTTCCTCTCTAGGTTTCTTCCTAGGTTTTGGCCTTTCTAGGGAGTTTTTCCTAGCCACCGTGCTTCTACACCTGCATTGCTTGCTGTTTGGGGTTTTAGGCTGGGTTTCTGTACAGCACTTTGAGATATCAGCTGATGTACGAGGGGCTATATAAGTAAATTTGATTTGATTTGAATTTGATTTGATCTGTGAAGAGCACAGGGCGCCAGTGGCGAATTTGCCAATCTTGGTGTTCTCTGGCAAATGCCAAACGTCCTGCACGGTGTTGGGCTGTAAGCACATCCCCCACCTGTGGACGTCGGGCCCTCATACCACCCTCATGGAGTCTATTTCTGACCGTTTGAGCAGACACATGCACATTTGTGGCTTGCTGGAGGTCATTTTGCAGGGCACTGGCAGTGCTCCTCCTTGCACAAAGGTGGAGGTAGCGGTCCTGCTGCTGGGTTGTTGCCCACCTACGGCCTCCTCCACGTCTCCTGATGTACTGGCCTGTCTCCTGGTAGCGCCTCCATGCTCTGGACATTACGCTGACAGACACAGTAAACCTTCTTGCCACAGCTCGCATTGATGTGCCATCCTGGATGAGCTGCACTACCTGAGCCACTTGTGTGGGTTGTAGACTCCGTCTCATGCTACCACTAGAGTGAAAGCACCGCCAGCATTCAAAAGTGACCAAAACTTCAGCCAGGAAGCATAGGAACTGAGAAGTGGTCTGTGGTCACCACCTGCAGAACCACTCCTTTATTGGGGATGTCTTGCTAATTGCCTATAATTTCCACCTGTTGTCTATTCCATTTGCACAACAGCATGTGAAATTTATTGTCAATCAGTGTTGCTTCCTAAGTGGACAGTTCGATTTCACAGAAGTGTGATATATATATATATATAGTGCTGGTTGAGTTATAACTACCTACCTACCTACCTGGGGTCTCTCTCTCTCTCTCTCTCTCTCTCTCTCTCTCTCTCTCTCTCTCTCTCTCTCTCTCTCTCTCTCCTCATCTCTCTCTCTCTATCAGTAGTCAGGATAAGACCAAGATGCAGACAGCAAAAGACATGTCAATGACAGTCAGAGGTCTATAATCCAGGGCAGAGTCAATAAGGTACAGAACAGCAGGCAGGCTGGGGGTCAGGACAGGCAGAGGTTTGTAAACTGGTCAGAGTCAATAAGGTACAGAACAGCAGGCAGGCTGGGGGTCAGGACAGGCAGAGGTTTGTAAACTGGTCAGAGTCAATAAGGTACAGAACAGCAGGCAGGCTGGGGGTCAGGACAGGCAGAGGTTTGTAAACTGGTCAGAGTCAGGGAGATACAGAACAGCAGGCAGGCTGGGGGTCAGGACAGGCAGAGGTTTGTAAAGTGGTCAGAGTCAATAAGGTATAGAACAGCAGGCAGGCTGGGGGTCAGGACAGGCAGAGGTTTGTAAACTGGTCAGAGTCAATAAGGTACAGAACAGCAGGCAGGCTGGGGGTCAGGACAGGCAGAGGTTCGTAAACGGGTCATAGTCAGGGAGATACAGAGTGGCAGGCAGGCTGGGGGTCAGTGCAGGCAGAATGGTCAGAACCGAGGAAACTAAGTAACAGAACTTGAGAAAGCAGGGAGATGGAAAAACAAGCTGGTATGATCTGACAAGACAAGACGAACTGGCAACAGAGAACACAGGTATAAATACACAGTGGATAATGAGGAAGATGGGCGACACCTGGAGGGGGGTGGAGACAAGCACAAAAACAGGTGAAACAGATCAGGGTGTGACTCTCTCTCTCATCATCATCATCTCTCTCTCTCTTTATCTCTCTCTCTCTCCTCATCTCTCTTTCTCTCTATCATCATCTCTCTCTCTCCTTATCTCTCTCTCTCTCTCTTTATCTCTCTCTCTCTCTCTCCTCATCTCTCATCTCTCTTTCTCTCTATCATCATCTCTCTCTCTCTTTCTCTCTCTCTCCTCATCTCTCTTTCTCTCTCTCCTCATCTCTCATCTCTCTTTCTCTCTATCATCATCTCTCTCTCTCCTTATCTCTCTCTCTCCTCATCTCTCTTTCTCTCCTCATCTCTCTTTCTCTCTCTCTCTCCTCATCTCTCTTTCTCTCTTTCTCTCCTCATCTCTCTTTCTCTCTTTCTCTCTCTCTTCTCATCTCTCTCTCTCTCCTTATCTCTCCCTCTCTCTCTCTCCTCATCTCTCTTTCTCTCTCTCATCATCTCTCTCTCTCTCCTTATCTTTCTCTCTCCTTATCTCTCCCTCTCTCTCTCCTCATCTCTATTTTTTTTTACATTCTTTTCCCAGACCCCACTTAAGCTGTTGGTGTATGTCATTACTCTCTCTTTCTCTTTCTCTCTCGCTCTCCGTATGTCCTCTGTTATTTCAGTCCCAACAGCAGCTCTCCTCCCACACATGACACTAATTACAGTGAGCATGTGCTTGTATATGTGTGTTTGTGTGTGCGTGTGTCTGTCTGTCTCAAACATAGACTGTATTCCTGATAAATATAGAGAGAGACAGAGGATGTTTAGTTTTTGTCTAACCCTATGAATACATTGTGACGATGGAAGCTTCCAGTCCCTTCAACCCCTGAGCACCTCCCTACAAACACTTACTGTACTCCTTTACAATACACAGCTCTTGGAGAGAGGGAGAGGTTCAGACTACAGCGAATCTAAGTCCCCAGGCAGTCTACTTCCCCACTACTCTCCCTTTCGTCCACCTCTCCTCTCCCTTGCTACCCTGTCTCTCTCTGATTTTTATCCAAAGTGACAGTAGTGTGTGCATAAATTTTCATATGGGTGGCTCCAGTAGGTATCAAATCCACAATATTGTCTTTCCAATGTCTGCTAGGATGGTCAGAGACAGGATAATGTCTGATAGGATGGTCAGAGACAGGATAATGTCTGATAGGATGGTCAGAGACAGAATAATGTCTGATAGGATGGTCAGAGACAGAATAATGTCTGATAGGATGGTCAGAGACAGAATAATGTCTGATAGGATGGTCAGAGACAGGATAATGTCTGATAGGATGGTCAGAGACAGGATAATGTCTGATAGGATGGTCAGAGACAGAATAATGTCTGATAGGATGGTCAGAGACAGAATAATGTCTGATAGGTCACCTAGATTTGTAGTAGTAAAAAGCATTATCATAATCCTACACGCACACACACACGCACACACACACACACACACACACACACACACACACACACACACACACACACACACACACACACACACACACACACACACACACACACAGAGAAAATAGATTATCTCAGAACTTCACAGGAGGAGGGGGTCAGTGTCACTGATGAGTCACAGGTGCCATGGCAACCACAGAGGTGAAAGCCATCTGCCCCCCCCCCACACACACACACCTCCCCCAGCACACACACACAGTAGCAGTGCGTGGGTAAAATCACTGGGGAAGCCAAGCCAGGATAAAAGCCATATGTGACCGACGGGCTCGATTCAGTCTTATGTAGGAACATTTCAAATGGTGTTTTTTTTTACATTGGATAACAGTAGAGACTCAGCTACAGAGAGAGACCTTCTTTTCAAAATGGTTGACAAAGTCATCTGCAGAGAGTATTACAACAAGAGGTGGGTTTAGTGGAGGAGGGGGAGTGGGGAGGGGTTTGAGGAGGATTCAGGAGGGAGGAGAAGGTGGCAAAGAGCTTCCTAGGGTTAGAGGCAGATGCTTGGAATTTAGAGTGGTAGAAAGTGGCTTTAGCAGCAGCGACAGAAGAGGAAAATGTAGAGAGGAGGGAGTGAAAGGATGCCAGGTCCGCATGGGGAGGCGCAGTCCTTTTTCCTCCATTTCCGCTCCACACGGCTGCCCGGAGCCCTGTTCTGTGAGCTCGCAATGAGTCGTCGAGCCACGGAGCGGGGAGGGAGGACCGAGCCGGCCTGGAGGATAGGGGACATAGAGAGTCAAAGGATGCAGAAAGGGAGGAGAGGAGGGTTGAGGAGGCAGAATCAGGAGATAGGTTGGAGAAGGTTTGAGCAGAGGGAAGAGATGATAGGATGGAAGAGGAGAGAGTAGCGGGGAGAGAGAGCGAAGGTTGGGACGGCGCGATACCATCCGAGTAGGGGCAGTGTGGGAAGTGTTGGATGAGAGCGAGAGGGAAAAGGATACAAGGTAGTGGTCGGAGACTTGGAGGGGAGTTGCAATGAGGTTAGTGGAAGAACAGCATCTAGTAAAGATGAGGTCGAGCGTATTGCCTGCCTTGTGAGTAGGGGGGGAAGGTGAGAGGGAGAGGTCAAAAGAGGAGAGGAGTGGAAAGAAGGAGGCAGAGAGGAATGAGTCAAAGGTAGGCGTGGGGAGGTTAAAGTCGCCCAGAACTGTGAGAGGTGAGCCGTACTCAGGAAAGGAGCTTATCAAGGCATCAAGCTCATTGATGAACTCTCCGAGGGAACCTGGAGGGCGATAAATGATAAGGATGTTAAGCTTGAAAGGGCTGGTAACTGTGACAGCATGGAATTCAAAGGAGGCGATAGACAGATGGGTAAGGGGAGAAAGAGAGAATGACCACTTGGGAGAGATGAGGATCCCGGTGCCACCACCCCGCTGACCAGAAGCTCTCGGGGTGTGCGAGAACACGTGGGCGGACGAAGAGAGAGCAGTAGGAGTAGCAGTGTTATCTGTGGTGATCCATGTTTCCGTCAGTGCCAAGAAGTCGAGGGACTGGAGGGAGGCATAGGCTGAGATGAACTCTGCCTTGTTGGCCGCAGATCGGCTGTTCCAGAGGCTACCGGAGACCTGGAACTCCACGTGGGTCGTGCGCGCTGGGACCACCAGATTAGGGTGGCCGCGGCCACGCGGTGTGGAGCGTTTGTATGGTCTGTGCAGAGAGGAGAGAACAGGGATAGACCGACACATAGTTGACAGGCTACAGAAGAGGCTACGCTAATGCAAAGGAGATTGGAATGACAAGTGGACTACACGTCTCGAATGTTCAGAAAGTTGAGCTTACGTAGCAAGAATCTTATTGACTAAAATGATTAAAAATGATACAGTACTGCTGAAGTAGGCTAGCTGGCAATGGCTGCGTTGTTGACTTTGTAGGCTAGCTGGCAGTGGCTGCGTTGTTGATTCGGGGGCTAGCTGGCTAGCTAGCAGTGTTGATTACGTTACGTTGCGTTAAAAGAACGACAATAGCTGGCTAGGTAACCTAGAAAATCGCTCTAGACTACACAATTATCTTTGATACAGAGACGGCTATGTAGCTAGCTATGTAGCTAGCTACGATCAAACAAATCAAGCCGTTGTACTGTAATGAAATGAAATGAAAATGTGATACTACCTGTGGAGGGAGGCGGAATGCGACCGGGTTGTTGAGTTCAATTCAGTAGACGTTGGCTAGCTGTTGGCTAGCTAGCAGTGTCTCCTACGTTAAGGACGACAAATAGCTGGCTAGCTAACCTCGGTAAATTAAGATAATCACTCTAAAACTACACACTCTAAACTACACAATTATCTTGGATACGAAGACAGCAAAGACAACTATGTAGCTAGCTAACACTACACTAATCAAGTCGTTCAGTTGAGGGTAATAGTTTCTACAGTGCTGCTATTCTTATTGACTAAAATGATTAAAAATGATACAGTACTGCTGAAGTAGGCTAGCTGGCAGTGGCTGCGTTGTTGACTTTGTAGGCTAGCTGGCAGTGGCTGCGTTGTTGATTCAGGGGCTAGCTGGCTAGCTAGCAGTGTTGATTACGTTACGTTGCGTTAAAAGAACGACAATAGCTGGCTAGGTAACCTAGAAAATCGCTCTAGACTACACAATTATCTTTGATACAGAGACGGCTATGTAGCTAGCTATGTAGACGGTGGGCGTTAGCTAGCTGGCTAGCTGCTGGGCAGATAGCAGTGTAGACTGCGTTAGAACGACGAAATACGATAATTACGCAATTATCTTTGATACAAAGACGGCTATGTAGCTAGCTAAGAAGAAATTGCTAAGATTAGACAAATCAAACCGTTGTACTATAATGAAATGTAATGAAATGTAATGAAAAGTTATACTACCTGCAGACCTGCAGACCGAAGTGCAGACCACCTTGTGGCAGAGCTTTTTCATGTGCAAGTGCATTTCTTGTTTACCTTTTATATTGACGGTTGAAATATTATAGATAATTTAGGCTAAAAAACAACCTGAGGATTGAATATAAACATCGTTTGACATGTTTCTATGAACTTTACGGATACAATTAGGATTTTTTGTCTGATTGTTTTGACTGAGTTTGGGCCTGTGGATTACTGAAGAAAACGCGCTAACAAAATTGAGGTTTTTGGATATAAAGAGACTTCATCGAACAAAAGGAACATTTATTAACCTGTTGCTTCTACTCGGGACGCTTGCGTCCCAACTAGAGCTCTGGAAATGCAAATGTGCTACGCTAAATGCTAATAGTATTAGTTAAAACTCAAAAGTTCATTAAAATACACATGCAGGGTATCGAATTAAAGCTACACTCGTTGTGAATCCAGGCAACAAGTCAGATTTTTAAAATGCTTTTCGGCGAAAGCATGAGAAGCTATTATCTGATAGCATGCAACACCCCAAAAGACCCACAGGGGACGTAAACAAAATAATTAGCATTTCGGCGTTACACAAACCGCACAATAAAATAGAAAACATTCATTACCTTTCACCATCCATATAAAGCCTAGATATCGTTATATGTAGACTGTGTGATAAACGAAAAAAACATTGTTTCAAAACGTAACGTCATTTTTTTAAATTCAAAAAGTCGACGATAAACTTTCACAAAACACTTCGAAATACGTTTGTAATGCAACTTTAGGTATTAGTAAACGTTAATAAGCGATAAAATTCATCAGGAGGCGATGTAAAGATCATTAGCTGTCCGTCTGGAAAAATGTCCGGCTAGAAACTCAACGAAAATATCCGGTCCTAGACCGGAGGAGATACGGTGTCCTGCATGTGTCTGACCAAGAAAAAACTCGAAGGGAAATTACAAGACTCTAGACACCGTGTGGAAGCTGTAGGTACTGCAACCTCAGTCAATTAATTGTGGTTCACCTTTATCAATGGGTTCAAGTAGCGCATGGATATATTTTCCCATTTTCAGTGATCAGTTTTTCCTGTGCTTTTCGATGTAAATGCCATTCTGGTAAAGCCACAGCAGTGATTTAACCAGTTTTTTAAACGTCTGAGTGTTTTCTATCCACACAGACTAAGCAAATGCATATACTATATTCCTGGCATGAGTAGCAGGGCGCTGAAATGTTGCGCGATTTTTAACAGAATGTTCAAAAAAGTAGAGGGTCGACTTAAGAGGTTAAGTAAATTAATGTCTTCTGATTGCCACCATATGAAGATCATCAAAGGTAAGGGATTAATTGTATCTCTATTTCTGAGTTTTGTAACGCTTCTGCTTGGCTGGTTACTGTTTGTAATAATTTGGCAACAGGGCTATGTTCTGGGCTAGGTATGTTCTGGGCTAGGTATGTTCTGGGCTAGGTATGTTCTGGGCTAGGTATGTTCTGGGCTAGGTATGTTCTGAGCTAGGTATGCTTTCGCCGAAAAGCATTTCATAAATATGACACTGTGGTTGGTTTAACAAGAAGTTCATCTTTAAAATATGTTTTGTTTTCTGAATTTTTATAATGAGTATTTCTGTATTTGAATTTGGCGCTCTGCAATCTCACTGGATGTTGGCCAGGTGGGACGCTAGTGAGGTTAAGAGCCAATCATCTATTTAAGAATTCACATGTGAGGCCATGTATTAAACAGAGTAAGGTAGTGTAGTAAACAACCAAAGATTTCAAGACTAAAAGTGGGGAAAGTAGTAGAAGAAATACACTCTATCTAGTCCTTGGCCTATATCCTAATCTGTCTTTGGTGCAGGTCATTTCTTCTTCACATACCGTCTCTGGTAAACACACACTATATCAAATGAAATCATTGTTTATTTGTCACATGAACAGGATACAGAAGGTGTTCCTGTTCCAGTACTCTGTATGCCATGGGCTCTCCAACCCTGTTCCTGTTGCAGACACAGGATACAGAAGGTGCTCCTGTTCCAGTACTCTGTATGCCATGGGCTTTCCAACCCTGTTCCTGTCACATGAACAGGATACAGAAGGTGTTCCTGTTCCAGTACTCTGTATGCCATGGGCTCTCCAACCCTGTTCCTGTTGCAGACACAGGATACAGAAGGTGTTCCTGTTCCAGTACTCTGTATGCCATGGGCTCTCCAACCCTGTTCCTGTTGCAGACACAGGATACAGAAGGTGTTCCTGTTCCAGTACTCTGTATGCCATGGGCTTTCCAACCCTGTTCCTGTCACATGAACAGGATACAGAAGGTGTTCCTGTTCCAGTACTCTGTATGCCATGGGCTCTCCAACCCTGTTCCTGTTGCAGACACAGGATACAGAAGGTGTTCCTGTTCCAGTACTCTGTATGCCATGGGCTTTCCAACCCTGTTCCTGTCACATGAACAGGATACAGAAGGTGTTACTGTTCCAGTACTCTGTATGCCATGGGCTCTCCAACCCTGTTCCTGTTTCATACACAGGATACAGAAGATACAGTCGTGTTTGGCCACTCAGTCGTGGGTGAGGAGTACAGGAGGGGACTAAGTACACACCCCTGAGGGGCCCCAGTGTTAAGGATCAGCATGGCAGACGAGTTGTTGCCTATTTTTACCACCTGGGGCTGGCCCGTCAGGAAGTCCAGGATCCTGTTGCAGAGGGAGGTGTTTAGTCCCAGAGTCCTTATCTTAGTAATGAGCTTCATGGGCACTATGGTGTTGAACTCTGAGCTGTAGTGAATGAACAGCATTCTCGCATAGGTGTTCCTTTTGTCCAGGTGAGAAAGGGCAATAGAGATTGCGTCATCTGTGGATTTGTTGGGGTAGTATGCACATTGGAGTGGGTCTAGGGTGTCCGGAAGGATGCTGTTGATGTGAGCCATGACCAGCCTTTTAAAGCACTTCATGGCTCCCGACGTGAGTGCCACGGGGTAGTAATCATTTAGGCAGGTTACCTTCCCTTCCTTGAGCATAGGGACTATGCTGGTCTGCTTGAAACATGTAGGTATTACAGACTCAGTCAGGGAGAGATTGAAAATGTAATTGAAGACACTTGACGGTTGGTCCGCGTATGCTTTGAGTACACATCCTGGTAATCCGTCTGGCCCAGCGGCTTTGTGAATGTTGACCTGTTTAAAGGTTTTGTTCACATCGGCTACCAAGAGCGTTATCACACAGTCATCCAGAACAGCTGGTGCTCTCGTGCATGCTTCAGTGTTGCTTGCCTCGAAGCGAGCATAAAGAGCATTTAACTCGTCTGGTAGGCTCATGTCACTGGGCAGATCACGTCTGGGTTTCCCTTTGTAGTCCGTAATAGTTTTCAAGCCCTGCCACATCCGACGAGCGTCAGAGCCGGTGTAGTAGGATTCAATCTTAATACTGTTTTGATGGTTCGTCTGATGGCATAGCGGGATTTCTTATAAGCATCCGGATTAGTCTCCCGCTCCTTGAAAGCGGCAGCTCTACCCTTTAGCTCGATGTGGATGTTGCATGTAATCCATGGCTTCTGGTTGGGATATGTACATACAGTCACTGTGGGGACGACGTCATCGATGCACTTATTGATGAAGCCGATGACTGAGGTGGTGTATTCCTCAATGCAATTGGATGAATCCCGGAACATATTCCAGTCTGTGCTAGCAAAACAGTCATGTAGTGTAGCATCCGCTTCATCTGACCACTTCCATATTGAGCGAGTCACTGGTACTTCCTGCTTTAGCTTTTGATTGTAAGCAGGAATCAGGAGGATATCAAATCAAATCAAATCAAATTTATTTATATAGCCCTTCGTACATCAGCTGATATCTCAAAGTGCTGTACAGAAACCCAGCCTAAAACCCCAAACAGCAAACAATGCAGGTGTAAAAGCACGGTGGCTAGGAAAAACTCCCTAGAAAGGCCAAAACCTAGGAAGAAACCTAGAGAGGAACCAGGCTATGTGGGGTGGCCAGTCCTCTTCTGGCTGTGCCGGGTAGAGATTATAACAGAACATGACCAAGATGTTCAAATGTTCATAAATGACCAGCATGGTCGAATAATAATAAGGCAGAACAGTTGAAACTGGAGCAGCAGCACAGTCAGGTGGACTGGGGACAGCAAGGAGTCATCATGTCAGGTAGTCCTGGGGCACGGTCCTAGGGCTCAGGTCCTCCGAGAGAGAGAGAAAGAAAGAGAGAATTAGAGAGAGCATATGTGGGGTGGCCAGTCCTCTTCTGGCTGTGCCGGGTGGAGATTATAACAGAACGTGGCCAAGATGTTCAAATGTTCATAAATGACCAGCATGGTCGAATAATAGTAAGGCAGAACAGTTGAAACTGGAGCAGCAGCATGGCCAGGTGGACTGGGGACAGCAAGGAGTCATCATGTCAGGTAGTCCTGGGGCATGGTCCTAGGGCTCAGGTCCTCCGAGAGAGAGAAAGAAAGAGAGAAGGAGAGAATTAGAGAACGCACACTTAGATTCACACAGGACACCGAATAGGACAGGAGAAGTACTCCAGATATAACAAACTGACCCTAGCCCCCCGACACATAAACTAATGCAGCATAAATACTGGAGGCTGAGACAGGAGGGGTCAGGAGACACTGTGGCCCCATCCGAGGACACCCCCGGACAGGGCCAAACAGGAAGGATATAACCCCACCCACTTTGCCAAAGCACAGCCCCCACACCACTAGAGGGATATCTTCAACCACCAACTTACCATCCTGAGACAAGGCCGAGTATAGCCCACAAAGATCTCCGCCACGGCACAACCCAAGGGGGGGCGCCAACCCAGACAGGCCGACCACAACAGTGAATCAACCCACCCAGGTGACGCACCCCCCCAGGTACGGCATGAGAGAGCCCCAGTAAGCCAGTGACTCAGCCCCGTAACAGGGTAGAGGCAGAGAATCCCAGTGGAAAGAGGGGAATCGGCCAGGCAGAGACAGCAAGGGCGGTTCGTTGCTCCAGAGCCTTTCCGTTCACCTTCCCACTCCTGGGCCAGACTACACTCAATCATATGACCCACTGAAGAGATGAGTCTTCAGTAAAGACTTAAAGGTTGAGACCGAGTTTGCGTCTCTGACATGGGTAGGCAGACCGTTCCATAAAAATGGAGCTCTATAGGAGAAAGCCCTGCCTCCAGCTGTTTGCTTAGAAATTCTAGGGACAATTAGGAGGCCTGCGTCTTGTGACCGTAGCGTACGTGTAGGTCTGTACGGCAGGACCAAATCAGAGAGATAGGTAGGAGCAAGCCCATGTAATGCTTTGTAGGTTAGCAGTAAAACCTTGAAATCAGCCCTTGCTTTGACAGGAAGCCAGTGTAGAGAGGCTAGCACTGGAGTAATATGATCAAATTTTTTGGTTCTAGTCAGGATTCTAGCAGCCGTATTCAGCACTAACTGAAGTTTATTTAGTGCTTTATCCGGGTAGCCGGAAAATAGAGCATTGCAGTAGTCTAACCTAGAAGTGACAAAAGCATGGATTAATTTTTCTGCATCATTTTTGAACAGAAAGTTTCTGATTTTTGCAATGTTACGTAGATGGAAAAAAGCTGTCCTCGAAATGGTCTTGATATGTTCTTCAAAAGAGAGATCAGGGTCCAGAGTAACGCCGAGGTCCTTCACAGTTTTATTTGAGACGACTGTACAACCATTAAGATTAATTGTCAGATTCAACAGAAGATCTCTTTGTTTCTTGGGACCTAGAACAAGCATCTCTGTTTTGTCCGAGTTTAATAGTAGAAAGTTTGCAGCCATCCACTTCCTTATGTCTGAAACACATGCTTCTAGCGAGGGCAATTTTGGGGCTTCACCATGTTTCATTGAAATGTACAGCTGTGTGTCATCCGCATAGCAGTGAAAGTTTACATTATGTTTTCGAATAACATCCCCAAGAGGTAAAATATATAGTGAAAACAATAGTGGTCCTAAAACAGAACCTTGAGGAACACCGAAATTTACAGTTGATTTGTCAGAGGACAAACCATTCACAGAGACAAACTGATATCTTTCCGACAGATAAGATCTAATAGGATAGAGTTATGGTCAGATTTGCAAAATGGAGGGCGGGGGAGATCTTTGTATGCATCTCTGTGTGTGGAGTAAAGGTGGTCTAGGATTTTTCTCTCCCCTGGTTGCACATGTGACATGCTGGTAAAGATTTGGTAAAAGTGATTTAAGTTTGCCTGCATTAAAGTCCCCGGCCACTAGGAGCACCGCTTCTGGGTGAGAATTTTCTTCTTTGCTTAATCACACATTGTGATATTGTTGCATGGTGGTATTGACAGCAGCTAATGGGGATCCCTAATAAATACAAATACAAATACCTGGCTAAAATGCTCGCTAGGCTGATTCGCTATTCTTTTAGTTTTTTTTATTATGTAGGCCAAATGCTCACTGGCTTGTCTTGCTATTGAATTCAATGCTACAGGTGGCAACAATGTCATACTCTTTTTGACCAGACAGCATCAGATACATGGGCTACACTTTCTGAAAGAGAGGAGCTCTGTTTTGCTCGCTCGGATGCTTTATACAGTGACATACAATCAACCTCTTGCGAATTGAAGGAAAATTTAGAATTGCAGAGAGACGAAAGATACATGTTAATACACAAACACTACAAACACACAAAACACATGTATCTCTATGTGTGTGTCTGTCTCCAGGTCACGGACTGTTTGGCACATTTGAGATGCTATCTTCATGGAGAAGGACACGTGAGGACCAACATGTTAAGGAGCGTGTAGCTAGCGTATTCTCTGATGTCATGCTGCGTTACTCAGGAGCTACACTGCTACATCAGGTCAGTCTGTGTGTGTTTGTTTGTCTTTGTCTTTGTGTTTGTCTAGCTGTGACATGCTAAAGCCTTGAATTCAATCTGGGTTGGGCTGGCCTTGGTGGGCTGGCCTTGGTGGTCTAGCTGGCCTTGGGTTCTAGGTGGCCTTGGGGTTTTAAATGGCATTGGGGTCTAGATGGCCTTGATGGTCTGGCTGGCCTTGGGGTTCTAGATGGCCTTGTGGGTCTAGATGGCCTTGGGGTTCTAGATGGCCTTGGGGTTCTAGATGGCCTTGGGGTTCTAGATTGCCTTGTGGGTCTAGATGGCCTTGGGGTTCTAGATGGCCTTGGGGTCTAGATGGCCTTGATGGTCTGGCTGGCCTTGGGGTTCTAGATGGCCTTGGGGTTCAGATGGCCTTGATGGTTTGGCTGGCCTTGGGGTTCTAGATGGCCTTGGGGTTTTAGATGGCCTTGTGGGTCTAGCTGGCCTTGATGGTCTGGCTAGCCTTGGTGTTCTAGATGGCCTTGGAGTTTTAGATGGCCTTGTGGGTCCAGATGTCCTTGTGGGTCTAGATGGCCTTGTGAGTCTAGATGGCCTTGTGGGTCTAGATAGCCTTGATGGTCTAGATGGCCTTGGCGGTCTAGATAGCCTTGATGGTCTAGATGGCCTTGATGGTCTAGATGGCCTTGGCGGTCTAGATAGCCTTGATGGTCTAGATAGCCTAGATAGCCTTGATGGTCTAGATAGCCTTGATATTCTGGCTCAAATTGCATTTAGAAATTATGTCATGTTAATAGGTAGACATTACTGTGCAGCTTAACTAACTAATTAGCTCCACTAATGTTGCTCCCATCCTCCTGCCACTGCCAACTAGCCAGATGTTTAGCTTGCTGGCTAGCTAGAACTGGACCGTCGAGTGCTGAAGTGCGTAGCTCATAGAAATCGTCTGTCCTCGGTTGCAGCACTCACTACTAAGTTTCAAACTGCCTTTGATGTAAAGATCACTGCCATTGAACTATTGAGCAGTGGAAACACTTCTTTAGAGTGATGAATTATGCTTCACCCTCTGGCAGTGCGATGGACAAATCTTGGTTTGTTTCTCCTGATGCCAGGAGAACTGTACCTGCCCCAATGCATATTGCCAACTGTAAAGTTTTGTGGAGGAGGTCTGTGGCTGGTCTGTGGCTGTTTTTCATGGTTCAGGCTAGGCCCCTTAGTTCCAGTGAAGGGAAATCTTAATGCTACAGCATTCTAGACGATTATGTGCTTCCAACTTAGTGGCAATAGTTTGGGGAAGGCCCTTTCCTGTTTCATGACAATGCCCCCATGCACAAAGCAAGGTCCATACAGAAACGGTGTGTCGGGATCGGTGTGGAAGAACTTCACCGGCCTGCACAGAGCCCTGACCTCAATCCAATTGAGTACCTTTGGTATGAATTGGAACTCCAACTGCGAGCCAGGCCTAATCGCCCAACATCAGTACCCAACCTGACTAATGCTCTTGTGACTGAATGGAAGCAAGTCCCTGCGGCAGTGTTCCAACTTCTAGTGGAACGCTTTCCAAGAAGAGTGGAGTCTGTTATAAACTCAGCAAAAAAATAAACATCCCTTTTTCAGGACCCTGTCTTTCAAAGATAATTCCTAAACATACAAATAACTTCACAGATCTTCATTGTAAAGGGTTTAAACACTGTTTCCCATGCTTGTTCAATGAAGAAAGGCAAATAAACAATGAATGAACATACACCTGTGGAATGGTTATTAAGACATTATCAACTTACAGATGGTGGGCAATTAAGGTCACAGTTATGAAAACTTAGGACACTAAAGAGGCCTTTCTACTGACTCTGAAAAACACAAAAAGAAAGATGCCTAGGGTCCCTGCTCATCTGTGTGAATGTGCCTTAGGCACGCTGCAAGGAGCCATGAGGACTGCAGATGTGACCAGGGCAGTAAATTGCAATGTCTGTACTGTGAGACGCCTAAGACAGTGCTACAGGGAGACAGGATCGACAGCTGATCGTCCTCGCAATGCCAGACCACGTGTAACAAAACCTGCACAGGATCGGTGAATCCGAACATCACACCTGCGGGACAGGTACCTGATGTAAACAACAACTGGCTGAGAGAGGCTGGACTGAGGGCTTGTATGCCTGTTGTAAGGCAGGTCCTCACCAGACATCACCGGCAACAACGTTGCCTATGGGCACAAACCCACCATCGCTGGACCAGACAGGACTGGCAAAAAGTGCTCTTCACTGACGAGTCACGTTTTTTTCTCACCAGGGGTGATGGTCGGATTTGCGTTTATCATTGAAGGAATTAGCTTTACACCGAGGCCTGTACTCTGGAGCGGGATCGATTTGGAGCTGGGTTCCGTCGTGGTCTGGGGAGGTGTGTCACAGCATTATCGGACTGAGCTTGTTGTCATTGCAGGCAATCTTAACGCTGTGACTACAGGGAAGACATCCTCCGCCCTCATGTGGTATCCTTCCTGCAGGCTCGTCCTGACACCAGACGAACACCAGACAAACAAATATTTTTAACATCCACAAAAAGTGTCACAGCAAAATCTTATACACTTTTTTTTCGCCCAGCTTTTGGAACTTTGGCTTTCCTGGATATAGCCACTATATTGTGATCACTGCATCCAATGGGTACAGATACAGCTTTAGCACAAAGTTCTACAGTATTAGTAAACATGTGATCAATACACATGGATGATCTTGTTCCTGTAGTGTTTGAAAAACACCCTGGTAGGTTGATTAATAACCTGAACCAGATTACAGACACTAGTTACAGTGAGAAGCTTCCTCGTGAGCAGACATCTTGATGAAAACCAGTCAATATTCAGGTCTCCAAGAATGTAGACCTCTCTGTTTACATCATATACACTATCAAGCATTTCGCATACATTATTTAGATACTGACTGTTAGCACTTGATGGCCTATAGCAACACCCCTAAAGAAAAGGCTTACGATGTGCCAAGTGAACCTGCAACCAGAACACTTCAATAACACTTGACATTTTCAGCCCTTTCCTGGATAGCTTATCAGAGATATACAGTTGAAGTCGGAAGTTTACATACACTTAGGTTGGAGTCAATAAACTTGTCTTTCAACCACTCCATACATTTCTTGTTAACAAACTATAGTTTTAGCAAGTCGTTAACGACATCTACATGACACAAGTCATTTTTTCAAACAATTGTTTACAGACAGATTATTTCACTTATAATTCAATGTATCAATATTCCAGTGGGTCAGAAGTTTACATACACTAAGTTGACTGTGCCTTTAAACAGCTTGGAAAATTCCAGAAAATTATATCATGGTTTTAGAATTGGAAATCCAGAAAAGGATGTCATGGCTTTAGAAGCTTCTGATACGCTAATTGACATAATTTGAGTCAATTGGAGGTGTACCTGTGGATATATTTCAAGGCCTAACTTTAAACGCAGTGCCTCTTGTCTTGACATCATAGGAAAATCAAAATAAATCAGCCAAGAATAATTTTAGATCTCCACAAGTCTGGTTCATCCTTGGGAGCAATTTCTAAATGCCTTGTTGGTATCACATTCATATGTTCAAACAATAGTAAGCAAGTATAAACACCATGGGACCACGCAGCCATCATACTGCTCAGGAAGGAGACGTGTTCTGTCTCCTACAGATGAACGTACTTTGGTGCGAAAAGTGCAAATCAATCCCAGAACAACAGCAAAGGACCTTGTGATGCTGGAGGAAACAGGTACAAAAGTGTCTATATCCACAGTAAAACTAGTCCTATATTGACATAACCTGAAAGGCCGCTCAGCAATGAAGAAGCCACTGCTCCAAACCGCCATTAAAAAAAGCCAGATTACTGTTTGCAACTGCACATGGGGACAAAGATCGTAGTTTTTGGAGAAATGTCCTCTGGTCTGATGACACAAAAAAGGGGAATGCTTGCAAGCCGAAGAACACCATCCCAACCGTGAAGCACGGGGGTGGCAGCATCATGTTGTGGGGGTACTTTGGTGCAGGAGGGACTGGTGCACTTCACATGAGGTAGGAAATGTATGTGGATATATTGAAGCAACATCTCAAGACATCAGTCAGGAAGTTAAAGCTTGGTCGCAAATGGGTCTTCCAAATGGACAATGACCCCAAGCATACTTCCAAAGTGGTGTCAAAATGGCGTTTAGGACAACAAAGTCAAGGTATTGGAGTGGCCATCACAAAGCCCTGACCTCAATCCCATAGAAAATTTGTGGACAGAACTGAAAAAGTGGGTGCGATCAAGGAGGTCTTCAAAACTCAGTTACACCAGTCAGGTGGAATGGGCCAAAATTCACCCAACTTATTGTGGGAAGCTTGTGGAAGGCTACCAATTTTTTTTGGACCCAGGTTAAATAATTTAAAGGCAATGCTACCAAATACTAATTGAGTGTATGTAAACATCTGACCCACTGGGAATGTGATGAAATAAATCAAAGCTGAAATGAACCATTCTCTCTACTTTTATTCTGACACTTCACATTCTTAAAATAAAGTGGTGATCCTAACTGACCTAAAACAGGGAATCTTTACTATGATTAAATGTCAGGAATTGTGAAAAACAGAGTTTAAATGTATTTGGCTAAGGTGTTTGTAAACTTCCGACTTCAACTGAGAGAAAAATATACTTTTTACATCTAGTAATCCGTTGGTGTGTGTGTGCTGCGGTGTTGAAGCTACGAACCCATAGTCTTGGCTCTCTCATCTCTTCCAGGCTTTTGGGAGGGAGCAGGGACAATGAGCTTGTCATAGCAGATGTAAGCAAAGTCCCCACGTGCTCCGGCAGCTTTCATAGCTGCGATGAGTTCTTTCCTCTTCTGGTGCACAGCTTCAGGGTAGTCCTCATTGAGGAAGATATACGTTCCTCTCAAGTTCTTGGCTTTTTCCTTCCAGAACAGCTACCTTGTCAGGTCGTCCATTCTTTTTTAGTTGACTCCACCAGTATTTTGATAAAACACTTTAAGCTATTTTCTTGTTGTAACAATTGCTTGTAGAACTATTTTTGTTTGTTTAAAAGATCCCTCACCTGTGATAGACACCACTGTCCTTAACGGTACTCCCGCCGGATTTGGTCTTTGTCATTGTAGCAACGTAGCAACACTGTTACTCCTCATAGTTCCAGACAGTTCAGGTCGCAGGGAAGATTGAAAACAACAACAACAAACTGCAGGGATCTATACAGCCACAGGGACAATCCACTGTCCCAGCCACAATGACTAACTGCAGGGATCTATACAGCCACAGGGACAATCCACTGTCCCAGCCACAATGACTAACTGCAGGGATCTATACAGCCACAGGGAAAATCCACTGTCCCAGCCACAATGACTAACTGCAGGGATCTATACAGCCACAGCGACAATCCACTGTCCCAGCCACAATGACTAACTGCAGGGATCTATACAGCCACAGGGACAATCCACTGTCCCAGCCACAATGACTAACTGCAGGGATCTATACAGCCACAGGGACAATCCACTGTCCCAGCCACAATGACTAACTGCAGGGATCTATACAGCCACAGGGACAATCCACTGTCCCAGCCACAATGACTAACTGCAGGGATCTATACAGCCACAGGGACAATCCACTGTCCCAGCCACAATGACTAACTGCAGGGATCTATACAGCCACAGGCCTGGGACAATCCACTGTCCCAGCCACAATGACTAACTGTGTCTCGGGCTGCGTTCCTCAAGAAAACCCTGCTAGGCTAGCTGCTACTCCAAACGGTTCCTCAGACCCTGCCATGGTAGGCAGGATCACTGGATAGATGGTAGAGGTCCCAGCAACTGATGCCAACCGCATCGCGGGATCCAAACTCAAGAGGTAGCTAGCTAGTAACCAATCTTTCTCAATAGACTTTAAAAACTATCCAGAACAACAAACCAAGCTCTCCCTTGTTCGGTGTGTGGTGGAAATTCTACACCAGGGAAACCTGAAGTCAATATTAAACAAATCACTCTCTATTATCAGTTAACTGGAGAGGTTAGAACAAACTCTGCACATTCAGTACAGGTCAGAAGTTCCTCCAGGGCGGTCCCTTAAGTTATCTTGTATTCTGTTTACACAGACAAGCTATATTTGCTTGATTTACATTATTCATTATTCATCATTAACATTGGTTCCTGCATGACCAATACCTCACAAGGCTTCTTCTCTCCAAGCTGAGACCTTGAAACTGAGATACCCCTTTTGGTTCCCAGACCAATGTTCTTGGCGTACTGCCAAATTGCCTATACAGTGATTGTGAGGATTCCTCCCATGAGCACTCAATCAGTCACTTGCATGAACCCAGCCAAATTGGTTGTTAGAAAAGCAGCATTTATGCTAAACAGATGATCTGTGTACAATCTGATACACACAGACATTTTCCCTCACACACTTTCAACAGGAAGTGAACAGCGATGACAGAAAAGGGGAGGCTTTCGCAGGAGAAGGGAAACATACTTTTGGTCATTTAGTTTAGGTAGCTAGCTTTCAATAATGTATGAAAATGACCCGCCTAGCTAAAATACCTGCGAGCTAATGTTAGCTCGCTAGCATTTGAGGGCTGATAACCAAACAACATGACTGACTCTGTTCTCATGAAAGTTTGTGTAGTGCAAAAATAAATGACGAATCCAGCTATGGTGTCATACATGGCTACTGCAGTGCTGCTTGTCCATGTGCTAGCTAACCTCAACAAACTCAGGCAAGCTAACAGGAACAAACCCAGACGTGTTCGCATTCAGCAGTGATCAGCTGGTGGTTGCATACAGTATTAACAGTGTCACCAGCCCAAATCTAATCAGGACCCAGTTGTGAAACTTGTCTGCGCTGGCCCGGGTTTCCTCCGACCCAGCTGGAATTTGACCCTGACTTAAAGTGCCAATGGAAACGGTGTGTGTGTGTGTTCCCAGGTGTCTCTGGGTCTGGCTGCGTCTCCTCTGACCAACCTGGAGGCTGTCCGGCTGTTCTGTCGCTGCGCTGCATTGGGCGTAACCGTTGGTTACCTTTACACCTTGTCCTTCTACGCCACCTGTCTGGTTGCCACAGGTTACCTGGAGACAGGGTACAGACACGGGTGTTTCTGTCGCCGCGTCCCCAAGAAGGGAGCGCTGGACACCAAGCCACGCTGGTACCGCTGTCTCATGTACACACGCTACCAGGACGAGACACACTCACAAACTCACTCGCACACACCCAACTCTACACACACACACACACCTAATGCTGCGCACACCTACACACATACAGCGAATCCTGCACACTCACACACTCACACACACACTCCCAACACCACACACACACATGACCATACACCTAACACTACACACGCTCACACACACACTCCCAACACTACACACATACATGCTCACACACACATTCCAAATACACACACCCCAACCACCATCTCTGAACTGCGACCCCAGGACTCACACTTGTTGCTAGGCTGCGTGCAGCGTTGCTATGGAGACTGGATCACCAACACCTATGTGAAGCCCTTCATGGTTCTGCTCTACCTCGTATACATCTCCTTTGGCCTGATGGGCTTCCTACAGGTAACACACACACACACACACACACACATACTACTGACTCTACTAACTACTAACTATGCTGACTACTATCTCTACTGACTCTACTAACTACTAACTATGCTGACTACTATCTCTACTGACTCTACTAACTACTAACTATGCTGACTGCTACCTCTACTGACTGCTACCTCTACTGACTACTAACTCCACTACCTCTACTGACTGCTACCTCTACTGACTGCTAACTCTACTGACTGCTACCTCTACTGACTACTAACTCCACTACCTCTACTGACTGCTACCTCTACTGACTGCTAACTCTACTGACTGCTACCTCTACTGACTACTACCTCTACTGACTGCTACCTCTACTGACTGCTACCTCTACTGACTACTAACTCCACTACCTCTACTGACTGCTACCTCTACTGACTGCTGACTCTACTGACTGCTACCTCTACTGACTGCTACATCTACTGACTACTACCTCTACTGACTGCTAACTCTACTGACTGCTAACTCTACTGACTGCTACCTCTACTGACTGCTAACTATACTAACTCTACTGACTACTAACTCTACTAACTACTAACTCTACTAATTCTACTGACTACTAACTCCACTGACTACTAACTCTACAACTCTACTGACTACTAACTCTACTAACTACTAACTCTACTGACTGCTAATTCTACTGACTGCTACCTCTACTGACTGCTAATTCTACTGACTGCTGCCTCTACTGACTGCTAATTCTACTGACTACTAACTCTACTAACTACTACCTCTACTGACTGCTACCTCTACTGACTGCTACCTCTACTGACTGCTACCTCTACTGACTACTAACTCTACTGACTGCTAACTCTACTGACTACTAACTCTACTGACTGCTAATTCTACTGACTGCTACCTCTACTGACTACTACCTCTACTGACTGCTAATTCTACTGACTGCTACCTCTACTGACTGCTAATTCTACTGACTACTAACTCTACTAACTACTACCTCTACTGACTGCTACCTCTACTGACTGCTACCTCTACTGACTGCTACCTCTACTGACTACTAACCCTACTGACTGCTAACTCTACTGACTGCTACCTCTACTGACTGCTACCTCTACTGACTGCTAACTCTACTGACTGCTACCTCTACTGACTACTACCTCTACTGACTACTAACTCTACTGACTGCTACCTCTACTGACTGCTACCTCTACTGACTGCTACCTCTACTGACTACTAATTCTACTGACTGCTACCTCTACTGACTACTAACTCTACTGACTACTAACTCTACTGACTGCTACCTCTACTGACTACTAACTCTACTGACTGCTACCTCTACTGACTACTAACTCTACTGACTGCTACCTCTACTGACTACTAACTCTACTGACTGCTACCTCTACTGACTACTAACTCTACTGACTGCTACCTCTACTGACTACTAACTCTACTTACTGCTACCTCTACTGACTACTAACTCTACTGACTGCTACCTCTACTGACTACTAATTCTACTGACTGCTACCTCTACTGACTACTAATTCTACTGACTGCTACCTCTACTGACTACTAACTCTACTGACTGCTACCTCTACTGACTACTAACTCTACTGACTGCTATCTCTACTGACTACTAATTCTACTGACTGCTACCTCTACTGACTACTAATTCTACTGACTGCTACCTCTACTGACTACTAACTCTACTGACTGCTACCTCTGCTGACTACTAACTCTACTGACTACTAACTCTACTAACTACTAACTCTACTAATTCTACTGACTACTAACTCTACTAACTACTAACTCTACTAACTCCACTGACTACTAACTCTACTAACTACTAACTCTACTAACTCCACTGACTACTAACTCTACAACTCTACTGACTACTAACTCCACTGACTACTAACTATACTACCTCTACTGACTGCTAATTCTACTGACTACTAACTCTACTAACTACTAACTCTACTAACTCTACTAACTATACTGACTGCTAACTCTACTGACTACTAACTCTACTAACTCTATCGACTCCTAACTCTACTGTATACTAATTCTACTAACTCTAATGAATATTAATTCTACTGACTCTACTGACTACTAACTATACTAACTACTAACTCTACTGACTACTAACCCTACTGACTACTAACTACTAACTACTAACTCTACTGACTACTAACCCTACTGACTTCTAACTCTACTAACTATACTGACTACTAACTGCTGACTACTAACTCTACTGACTACTAACTCCACTGACTACTAATTCTACTAACTCTAATGCCTACTAATTTACTAACTCTACTGACTACCAACTCTACTAACTTTACTGACTACTAACATTAATAATTCTACTGACTCTACTGACTACTAACTCTACTAACGTTAATAATTCCACTAACTCTACTAACTCCACTGACTACTAACATTAATAATCTACTAACTCTACTGACTACTAACTAATAATTCTACTAACTCTACTAATGTTAATAATTCTACTAACTCTAGTAACTTTACTGACTACTAACATGAATAATTCTACTAACTCCACTGACTACTAACATTAATATTCTACTAACTCTACTGACTACTAACGTTAATAATTCTACTAACTCTACTAACTCTACTGACTACTAACGTTAATAATCTACTAACTCCACTGACTACTAACATTAATAATCTACTAACTCTACTGACTACTAACTAATAATTCTACTAACTCTACTAATGTTAATAATTCTACTAACTCTACTAACTTTACTGACTACTAACATGAATAATTCTACTAACTCCACTGACTACTAACATTAATAGTCTACTAACTCTACTGACTACTAACGTTAATAATTCTACTAACTCTACTAACTCTACTAACGTTAATAATCTACTAACTCCACTGACTACTAACATTAATAATCTACTAACTCTACTGACTACTAACTAATAATTCTACTAACTCTACTAATGTTAATAATTCTACTAACTCTACTAACTCCACTGACTACTAACATTAATAATCTACTAACTCTACTGACTACTAACGTTAATAATCTACTAACTCTACTGACTACTAACGTTAATAATTCTACTAACTCTACTAACTACTAACATTAATAACTCTACTGACTACTAACATTAATAATCTACTGACTCTACTGACTACTAACGTTAATAATCTACTAACTCTACTGACTACTAACATTAATAACTCTACTGACTACTAACATTAATAATCTACTAACTCTACTGACTACTAACATTAATAATCTACTAACTCTACTGACTACTAACATTAATAACTCTACTGACTACTAACATTAATAATCTACTGACTCTACTGACTACTAACATTAATAATCTACTAACTCTACTGACTACTAACGTTAATAATCTACTAACTCTACTAACATTAATAATCTACTAACTGCACTAACCCTACTGAATACTAACATTAATAATTCTACTAACTGTACTAACTCTATTGAATACTAACGTTAATTATCTACTAACTGTACTAACGTTAATAATCTACTAACTACTGAATACTAACTTTAATAACTCTATTAACTCTACTGAATACTAACGTTAATAATTCTATTAACTATACTAACTCTACTGACTACTAACTAATAACTCTACTAACTCTACTAACTCTACTAACTCTACTAACTTTAATAACTCTATTAACTCTACTGAATACTAACGTTAATAATTCTATTAACTCTACTAACTCTACTGACTACTAACTAATAACTCTACTAACTCTACTAACTCTACTAACTCTACTAACGTTAATAATTCTACTAACTCTACTAACTCTACTAACGTTAATAACTCTACTAACTCTACTAACTCTACTAACTCTACTAACGTTAATAACTCTACTAACTCTACTAACTCTACTAACTCTACTAACGTTAATAATTCTACTAACTCTACTGAATACTAATGTTAATAACTCTACTAACTCTACTAAATACTAACATAAAAAATTCTACCAACTCTACTAACGTTAATAACTCTACTAACTCTACTGAATACAAATGTTAATAATTCTACTAACTCTACTGAATACTAACGTTAATAATTATACTAACTCTACTATCATTAGTAACTCTACTAACTCTACTGAATACTAACGTTAATAATTATACTAACTCTACTATCATTAATAACTCTACTAACTCTACTGAATACTAACGTTAATAATTCTACTAACTCTACTGAATACTAACGTTAATAACTCGACTAACTCTACTAACGTTAATAATTCTACTAACTCCAGTAACGTTAATAACTCTACTAACTCTACTAACTTTAATAATTCTACTAACTCTACTAACATTAATAATTCTACTAACTCTACTGAATACTAACGTTAATAATTATACTAACTCTACTATCATTAATAACTCTACTAACTCTACTGAATACTAACGTTAATAATTCTACTAACTCTACTAACGTTAATAATTCTAACTCTGCTAACATTAATAATTATACTAACTCTACTGAATACTAATGTTAATAATTCTACTAACTCTACTGACTACTAACGTTAATATTTCTACTAACTCTACTAACTCTACTTTCTACTAACTCTACTAACTCTACTGACTACTAACTCTATGTCGTGACGTTGTATTAGTTAATGTGACGACTGTTGTTCATCGAATGATTAAAGTTTCTAATTGCGTGATTAACTGAATCAAGCCGTCATTAACTCATTAACCTGGGGTACCATAGGTTTTTATTGAGTTTCTATTTCCCAAATTAACTCAAAGAATATCAGAATATCGATTTTACAACAGCCGCTAATTAACCAGTTGCCTCTACCAATCTCGTTCTGAATGACGTATAGCCCGTGAATCTGCACGGACCTGGGTCTCACCAAGGAATTCGTACCACACCAATCTTAGTTGAATATTTATTTACTAAAAAGCTAAAATGATGATAAAAGATACACATAGACAAAACACATTATAGGCTATTGATTAGAACTTAGTATAACGGGCCAACAGACTATGGCGCGTGTTACCCACAATGAGGATTTCAAAAGAGAGAGAAAAAGAGACAAGTACACGAGAGAAATATACATTTGGGTGAATTTGTCATCTATGCTATTCTAACCCTAGCCTTGCCCCAAACTGCCGCTCTTATGGGTCAGAATATAATGATGTAATTACGTGGGGATGATCTCAGAGGATTCTCTGCGTAGGCCTTCAGCTGTTCGATGACACACTACTCCGGCGCACCTCCCTGATCGTCCTCCCGCTGTCAGTGTCCTTTTGGCTTAGGAGTCTGTTCTCTCACCCTTTGCTCTGGAAGGGGTCTTCTTCTCAGAGATCACAGCGTAGGAATGAAACCCTTTAGATACCACGATTCGATGGGAGATGGAGGCTAGGTGGTTCGACTTGAATTCACCCGCATAGACACAGCTACTCCTCCGTAGCTTGGGTAGAAAAAGATTTCTTTGTCCTCAAACTTGCGTTGCGTTCTGGGTTTGTTGACTTTTTAGACCTTGCTGGGGCCACGTAGTCCTGTCTGTAAATTCTATACTCACAGGTTTTATACCCTTGGGTCAGAAGTGGGCGTAACCGCCTTTAGGGCAATTCTCTGGGCATACCAAGTTAATGAGGCAAGGTCTAGATTTGATTCAAATCCAATTTTAGACAACTAACTTCACATTTCATCTTTACCAATACATTCTCTTTGATTTGGATATTTTCCATACAACGTACAATGTATAAACATCAAACATCTACTAGGAAAACTCTTCACGTTACACTGTTTTCGTAATAACATCATCTATTAACCTTTAATAACAAAACAAAAATGACCTACATTTTCATATTCCATCTATCGTCATGACCACCATTGTGGCTGACGGAAACCATTGTTCCAAAGTCCCTTTATTTCATGTTTAATGTTCTGAGGCTGGTTCTCCATAGTAACAGGACAAAGGAATTTGTCTGTGGCCTGAGATTTACCAGGGGCGTGAGGGGTCATAAAACCCCCACATCTTCATACCTGTAGATCTCTCCTCCTCTGTTGGGGTTGAGAGATAATCTGTAGGGTTGTGGTCTCCTGTAACCTGACCTGATCAGGACAGTCATTACATCTACTAACTCTACTGACTACTAATGTTAATAATTCTACTAACTCTACTAACTTTACTGACTACTAACTCCACTGACTTCTAACTCTAATGACTACTAATTCTACTAACTCTACGGACTACTAACTCTACTAACTCTACTAACTTTACTGACTACTAACATGAATAATTCTACTAACTCTACTAACTCTACTGACTACTAACGTTAATAATCTACTAACTCTACTAACTCTACTGACTACTAACATTAATAATTCTACTAACTCTACTGACTACTAACATTAATAATTCTACTAACTCTACTGACTACTAACGTTAATAATCTACTAACTCTACTAACTCTACTGACTACTAACATTAATAATTCTACTAACTCTACTGACTACTAACATTAATAATTATACTAACTCTACTGACTACTAACATTAATAACTCTACTGACTCTACTGACTACTAACGTTAATAATTCTACTAACACTACTAACTCTACTGACTACTAACTGCACTGACTACTAATTCTACTAACTCTACTGACTAATAATTCTACTAACTCTACTGACTACTAATTCTACTAACTCACTGACTACTAATTATACTAATTCCACTGACTACTAACGTTAATATTTCTAACTCTAAGCCCTAACCGTTATTAAGAATATATCTAATATATAATAACATGTGTGTTGCAGGTGAGCCAGGGCTCGGAGCCCAGTTCTCTGGTTGCTATGGATACAGGGACGTTGTTGTATGCTCGCGCCCAGCAGCGCTACTTCTCCTCCTACTCTCCTGTGATTGGCTTCTATGTCTATGAGAGCGCCCCCTACTGGAACACCTCGGTACAGCGAGACCTGCTGGAGTACGCTAAAGGTACTGACCTCTGACCTCCAACCATAACTCTAACCCTGCCAGGGTAGCTAAAGGCACTGACCTCTGACCTTTAACCCTAACCCAGGGTTTTCAAAACATGGTCCTGGGGACCCCAAGGGGTGCATGTTTTTTTTTTTTGCCCTAGCACTACACATCTGATTCAAATGATCAACTCATCATCTAGCTTTCATTATTTGAATCAGTAGCGCTAGAGCAAAAAAACAAAACCTGTATCCAGGGGGGCCCCAGGACCGAGTTTGCAAAACACTCCCCTAACCCTAACCCTGCTTGAGTACGCGAAAGGTGTACTGACCTCTGACCCCTAACCCTGATGGAGAACCTTAAAAGTACTAACCCTAAAGGCCATGATCCACTGGCAATTTGTCGAGGCAATGTTGCTGGCAGCGAGATGGGGTATGAGACAGGGGAGCAATGATGGGCAACAAGTAACATGGACATGAAGAATAGATTTCATATAAAGCATAGCATATATTAATGTACGCCTTCAGGAAGTATTCACACCCCTGGACTTATTACACATTGTGTTACAGCCTCGATTCAAAGTGGATTTAACATTTTTTTTAATGTCACCCATCTAAACAAAATACCCCATAATAAAAAAGTTAAACATTTTTTTTGTCAATTTAGCAAATGTATTGAAAATGAAATACAGAAATATCAAATGTACATATGTATTCAGACCCTTTTGCTGTGCAACTCAGGGGTATCCAATTTCCTTTGACCATCCATGAGATGTCACTACAACTTGATTGGAGCCCACCTGTGGCCAATTCAACTATTTGGACATGATTTAGAAAGAAACACATCTGTCTGTATAAGGTCCCGATTCCCTGATCCACCTCTACGCACACGACACCATTCTGTGTACTTCTGGCCCTTCCTTGGACACTGTGCTAACTAACCTCCAAACGAGCTTCAATGCCATACCACACTCCTTCCGTGGCCTCTAACTGCTCTTAAACGCTAGTAAAACCAAATGCATGCTTTTCAACCGTTCGCTGCCTGCATCCGCCCGCCCGACTAGCATCACCACCCTGGACGGTTCCGACCTAGAATATGTGGACAACTATAAATACCTAGGTGTCTGGCTAAACTCTTCTTCCAGACTCATATTATACATCTCCAATCCAAAATTAAATCTAAAATCGGCTTTCTATTTCGCAAAACAAAGCCTCCTTCACTCACGCCGCCAAACTTACCCTAGTAAAACTGACTATCCTACCGATCCTCGACTTCAGCGATGTCATCTACAAAATAGCTTCCAACACTCTACTCAGCAAACTGGAGTCAGTCTATCACAGTGCCATCCGTTTTGTTACCAAATCATCTTATACCACCCACCACTGCGACCTGTATGCTCTAGTCGGCTGGCACTCGCTACAAATTTGTCGCCAGACCCACTGGCTCCAGGTCATCTATAAGTCTATGCTAGGTAAAGCTTCTCCTTATCTCAGTTCACTCAGTTCACTGGTCACGATAACAACACCCACCCTTAGCACACGTTCGAGCAGGAATATCTCACTGATCATCCCCAAAGCCAACACCTCATTTGGCTGCCTTCCAGTTCTCTGCTGCCAGTGATTGGAACGAATTGCAAAAATCGCTGAAGTTGGAGACTTTTATTTCCCTCACAAACTTTAAACATCAACTATCTGAGCAGCCAACCAATCACTGCAGCTGTACATAGTCCATCTGTAAATAGCCCACCCAATCTACCTACCTCATCCCCATACTGTTTATATTTTATTTACTTTTCTGCTCTTTTGCACACCAGTATCTCTACTTGCACATCATCATCTGCTCATTTATCACTCCAGTGTTAATCTGATAAATTGTAATCATTCGCTCCTATGGCCTATTTATTGCTTACCTCCTCATGCCTTTTGCACACAATGTATATAGACTTTCTTTTTTCTACAGTGTCATTGACTTGTTTATTGTTTACTCCATGTGTAACTCTGTGTTGTTGTCTGTTCACACTGCTATGCTTTATCTTGGCCAGGTCGCAGTTGCAAATGAGAACTTGTTCTCAACTAGTCTACCTGGTTAAATAAAGGTGAAATAAAACATTTAAAAATGTTAAAAATCAAATTTTTGCTAAATATGTTAACTTGAACCTTTTTGCAGTCCACATTGTTCTAATGGCTTCATTGTTGAAATATATATTGTCAATAAACAAGATTAAATTCACAACAAAGAGAGTGAAAAATTCTCATCAAAAGCCTAAACAACATGAATCAACATCTTGTTTTAGACATGCTGTCTAATCACAGTGTATAATATTAAAACATTACAGTCTATGAAGGGTTTTACACAAATTCAAACGTTTCACAGTAGCTGGACAAAGATCCAATATAAAGAGAGAGCGAGAATGTCCACTAAGTGTTTTATTACTCCCTATTAGGCCTGTTTTATAAACCTAATCAGAACCATCTATCAGATCAGATTCACACATCTCCATACGTTGCATTGTGTGTTTTATTACTCCCTATTAGGCCTGTATTATAAACCTAATCAGAACCATCTATCAGATCAGATTCTCCATACGTTGCATTGCAAGCCCTCCACGGACGTTGTCACCGTAAAACCAGGAAGGTGAATCATTCTAATAAGTTTGGTTGTAATAAAATGTAACAAAAAGCAAGTAATCCGTTTTGATTAACCAGCAGCGATATACCCAAGACGACTCAGAGCTGATACAGACATACCCAAGACGACTCAGAGCTGATACAGACATACCCAAGACGACTCAGAGCTGATACAGACATACCCAAGACGACTCAGAGCTGATACAGGCATACCCAAGACGACTCAGAGCTGATACAGACATACCCAAGACGACTCAGAGCTGATACAGACATACCCAAGACGACTCAGCGCTTATACAGACATACCCAAGACGACTCAGAGCCGATACAGACATACCCAAGACGACTCAGCGCTTATACAGACATACCCAAGACGACTCAGCGCTGATACAGACATACCCCAGACGACTCAGAGCTGTAATCACCACCAAAGGTGCTTATCGAAAGTATTGTATCAGGGGTGTGAATAAATTCGATTTCTGTATTTAATCTATTTTGTATTTAGCCTTTTTCGCACATCATGTCAAAATCATCCAATAGTATCTACAATGGACTGTGAAGCTCAACAAAGTCACTTATAGATGTTTTGTACATGGTATGGGGGAAATGCTGATATCGGTCCCATGACTTGAATGGGAGTTGTGCCACAAAATGCTAAAATGTTAGCATGTGGAAACAGTGCCAGGGAAACTAAAGCAAAGCATGGATTGCTGTCATACCGTCCATAGACTGCTTACAGGGTAAGTAAATCAGTATGGCATTTTGTAATTTGGGTGAAATATCCATTTAATATGGGCTGATCGATTAGCATGGGCACTACAGTGTATGTTTCTGGCAGTTAAATATGACAAACTGAACACAAAAAATGGCCACCATGTTTTCCTAAATATTTTAAAACGGCAGACTGATCACAGGACCGAGATCTAAAATCTGATTGGAGGAACATAAAAAATTACCAATCAAAACTCCCCAGATTATTATTTTAAATGTTTGTCTTCCAAAATTGCCAATGTATCACCATGGCATTAACCCGATTCCCTCAAAGATAATGGTCTTCTTTAAATCTCTTTTAAACCCTATTCCCTCTTTTAAACACATTTTCAGGAACTTGCTTTCGATTGATTGTTTTGATTGATTGTCAAGTGATTTAAAGTAATCAAATAAATCAACAATCAAATCAAATACCTTTTTTATTTGTCACTTGCCGAATGCAACAGTAGACCTTACCGTGAAATGTTACTTACGATCCCTTAACCAACAATGCAGAGTTTAAAAAAAATAAGCTTAAGGGTAAATAGTAACCCAATAAAATAACGATAACACGGCTATATACAGGGGGTACCGGTACCGAGTCAATGTGGAGGCTATATACAGGGGGTACCGGTACCGAGTCAATGTGGAGGCTATATACAGGGGGTACCGGTACAGAGTCAATGTGGAGGCTATATACAGGGGGTACCGGTACAGAGTCAATGTGGAGGCTATATACAGGGTATTACGGTACAGAGTCAATGTGGAGGCTATATACAGGGTATTACGGTACAGAGTCAATGTGGAGGCTATATACAGGGGGTACCGGTACAGAGTCAATGTGGAGGCTATATACAGGGGGTACCGGTACAGAGTCAATGTGGAGGCTATATACAGGGGGTACCGGTACCGAGTCAATGTGGAGGCTATATACAGGGTATTACGGTACAGAGTCAATGTGGAGGCTATATACAGGGTATTACGGTACAGAGTCAATGTGGAGGCTATATACAGGGGGTACCAGTACAGAGTCAATGTGGAGGCTATATACAGGGTATTACGGTACAGAGTCAATGTGGAGGCTATATACAGGGTATTACGGTACAGAGTCAATGTGGAGGCTATATACAGGGTATTACGGTACAGAGTCAATGTGGAGGCTATATACAGGGTATTACGGTACAGAGTCAATGTGGAGGCTATATACAGGGGGTACCAGTACAGAGTCAATGTGGAGGCTATATACAGGGTATTACGGTACAGAGTCAATGTGGAGGCTATATACAGGGTATTACGGTACAGAGTCAATGTGGAGGCTATATACAGGGTATTACAGTACAGAGTCAATGTGGAGGCTATATACAGGGTGTTACGGTACAGAGTCAATGTGGAGGCTATATACAGGGTATTACAGTACAGAGTCAATGTGGAGGCTATATACAGGGTGTTACGGTACAGAGTCAATGTGGAGGCTATATACAGGGTATTACGGTACAGAGTCAATGTGGAGGCTATATACAGGGTATTACGGTACAGAGTCAATGTGGAGGCTATATACAGGGTATTATGGTACAGAGTCAATGTGGAGACTATATACAGGGTATTACGGTACAGAGTCAATGTGGAGGCTATATACAGGGTGTTACGGTACCGAGTCAAAGTGGAGGCTATATACAGGGTATTACGGTACAGAGTCAATGTGGAGGCTATATACAGGGTATTACGGTACAGAGTCAATGTGGAGGCTATATACAGGGTATTACGGTACAGAGTCAATGTGGAGGCTATATACAGGGGGTACCAGTACAGAGTCAATGTGGAGGCTATATACAGGGTATTACGGTACAGAGTCAATGTGGAGGCTATATACAGGGTATTACGGTACAGAGTCAATGTGGAGGCTATATACAGGGTATTACGGTACAGAGTCAATGTGGAGGCTATATACAGGGTATTACGGTACAGAGTCAATGTGGAGGCTATATACAGGGTATTACGGTACAGAGTCAATGTGGAGGCTATATACAGGGGGTACCGGTACCGAGTCAATGTGGAGGCTATATACAGGGTATTACGGTACAGAGTCAATGTGGAGGCTATATACAGGGTATTACGGTACAGAGTCAATGTGGAGGCTATATACAGGGTATTACAGTACAGAGTCAATGTGGAGGCTATATACAGGGTGTTACGGTACAGAGTCAATGTGGAGGCTATATACAGGGGGTACCGGTACCGAGTCAATGTGGAGGCTATATACAGGGTATTATGGTACAGAGTCAATGTGGAGACTATATACAGGGTATTACGGTACAGAGTCAATATGGAGGCTATATACAGGGTATTACGGTACAGAGTCAATGTGGAGGCTATATACAGGGTATTACGGTACAGAGTCAATGTGGAGGCTATATACAGGGTATTATGGTACAGAGTCAATGTGGAGACTATATACAGGGTATTACGGTACAGAGTCAATGTGGAGACTATATACAGGGTATTACGGTACAGAGTCAATGTGGAGGCTATATACAGGGTATTATGGTACAGAGTCAATGTGGAGACTATATACAGGGTATTACGGTACAGAGTCAATGTGGAGGCTATATACAGGGTGTTACGGTACAGAGTCAATGTGGAGGCTATATACAGGGTATTACGGTACAGAGTCAATGTGGAGGCTATATACAGGGTATTACGGTACAGAGTCAATGTGGAGGCTATATACAGGGTATTACGGTACAGAGTCAATGTGGAGGCTATATACAGGGTATTACGGTACAGAGTCAATGTGGAGGCTATATACAGGGTATTACGGTACAGAGTCAATGTGGAGACTATATACAGGGTATTACGGTACAGAGTCAATATGGAGGCTATATACAGGGTATTACGGTACAGAGTCATTGTGGAGGCTATATACAGGGTATTATGGTACAGAGTCAATGTGGAGGCTATATACAGGGTATTATGGTACAGAGTCAATGTGGAGACTATATACAGGGTATTACGGTACAGAGTCAATGTGGAGGCTATATACAGGGTGTTACGGTACAGAGTCAATGTGGAGGCTATATACAGGGTGTTACGGTACAGAGTCAATGTGGAGGCTATATACAGGGGGTACGGGTACAGAGTCAATGTGGAGGCTATATACAGGGTATTATGGTACATTTACATTTACATTTAAGTCATTTAGCAGACGCTCTTATCCAGAGCGACTTACAAATTGGTGCTTTCACCTTATGACATCCAGTGGAACAGCCACTTTACAATAGTGCATCTAGGTCTTTTAAGGGGGGAGGGGAGAAGGATTACTTTATCCTATCCTAGGTATTCCTTAAAGAGGTGGGGTTTCAGGTGTCTCCGGAAGGTGGTGATTGACTCCGCTGTCCTGGCGTCGTGAGGGAGTTTGTTCCACCATTGGGGGGCCAGAGCAGCGAACAGTTTTGACTGGGCTGAGCGGGAACTGTACTTCCTCAGTGGTAGGGAGGCGAGCAGGCCAGAGGTGGATGAACGCAGTGCCCTTGTTTGGGTGTAGGGCCTGATCAGAGCCTGGAGGTAGTGAGGTGCCGTTCCCTCACAGCTCCGTAGGCAAGCACCATGGTCTTGTAGCGGATGCGAGCTTCAACTGGAAGCCAGTGGAGAGAGCGGAGGAGCGGGGTGACGTGAGAGAACTTGGGAAGGTTGAACACCAGACGGGCTGCGGCGTTCTGGATGAGTTGTAGGGGTTTAATGGCACAGGCAGGGAGCCCAGCCAACAGCGAGTTGCAGTAATCCAGACGGGAGATGACAAGTGCCTGGATTAGGACCTGCGCCGCTTCCTGTGTGAGGCAGGGTCGTACTCTGCGGATGTTGTAGAGCATGAACCTACAGGAACGGGCCACCGCCTTGATGTTATTTGAGAACGACAGGGTGTTGTCCAGGATCACGCCAAGGTTCTTAGCGCTCTGGGACGAGGACACAATGGAGTTGTCAACCGTGATGGCGAGATCATGGAACGGGCAGTCCTTCCCCGGGAGGAAGAGCAGCTCCGTCTTGCCGAGGTTCAGCTTGAGGTGATGATCCGTCATCCACACTGATATGTCTGCCAGACATGCAGAGATGCGATTCGCCACCTGGTCGTCAGAAGGGGAAAGAGAAGATTAATTGTGTGTCGTCTGCATAGCAATGATAGGAGAGACCATGTGAGGTTATGACAGAGCCAAGTGACTTGGTGTATAGCGAGAATAGGAGAGGGCCTAGAACAGAGCCCTGGGGGACACCAGTGGTGAGAGCACGTGGTGAGGAGACGGATTCTCGCCACGCCACCTGGTAGGAGCGACCTGTCAGGTAGGACGCAATCCAAGCGTGGGCCGCGCCGGAGATGCCCAACTCGGAGAGGGTGGAGAGGAGGATCTGATGGTTCACAGTATCGAAGGCAGCCGATAGGTCTAGAAGGATGAGAGCAGAGGAGAGAGAGTTAGCTTTAGCAGTGCGGAGCGCCTCCGTGATACAGAGAAGAGCAGTCTCAGTTGAATGACTAGTCTTGAAACCTGACTGATTTGGATCAAGAAGGTCATTCTGAGAGAGATAGCGGGAGAGCTGGCCAAGGACGGCACGTTCAAGAGTTTTGGAGAGAAAAGAAAGAAGGGATACTGGTCTGTAGTTGTTGACATCGGAGGGATCGAGTGTAGGTTTTTTCAGAAGGGTGCAACTCTCGCTCTCTTGAAGACGGGAGGGACGTAGCCAGCGGTCAGGGATGAGTTGATGAGCGAGGTGAGGTAAGGGAGAAGGTCACCGGAGATGGTCTGGAGAAGAGAGGAGGGGATAGGGTCAAGCGGGCAGGTTGTTGGGCGGCCGGCCGTCACAAGACGCGAGATGTCATCTGGAGAGAGAGGGGAGAAAGAGGTCAGAGCACAGGGTAGGGCAGTGTGAGCAGAACCAGCGGTGTCGTTTGACTTAGCAAACGAGGATCGGATGTCGTCGACCTTCTTTTCAAAATGGTTGACGAAGTCATCTGCAGAGAGGAGGAGGGGGAGGGGAGGAGGATTCAAGAGGGAGGAGAAGGTGGCAAAGAGCTTCCTAGGGTTAGAGGCAGATGCTTGGAATTTAGAGTGGTAGAAAGTGGCTTTAGCAGCAGAGACAGAGGAGGAAAATGTAGAGAGGAGGGAGTGAAAGGATGCCAGGTCCGCAGGGAGGCGAGTTTTCCTCCATTTCCACTCGGCTGCCCGGAGCCCTGTTCTGTGAGCTCGCAATGAGTCGTCGAGCCACGGAGCGGGAGGGAGGACCGAGCCGGCCTGGAGGATAGGGGACATAGAGAGTCAAAGGATGCAGAAAGGGAGGAGAGGAGGGTTGAGGAGGCAGAATCAGGAGATAGGTTGGAGAAGGTTTGAGCAGAGGGAAGAGATGATAGGATGGAAGAGGAGAGAGTAGCGGGGAGAGAGAGCGAAGGTTGGGACGGCGCGATACCATCCGAGTAGGGGCAGTGTGGGAAGTGTTGGATGAGAGCGAGAGGGAAAAGGATACAAGGTAGTGGTCGGAGACTTGGAGGGGAGTTGCAATGAGCTAAGTGGAGGAACAGCATCTAGTAAAGATGAGGTTGAGCGTATTGCCTGCCTTGTGAGTAGGGGGGGAAGGTGAGAGGGTGAGGTCAAAAGAGGAGAGGAGTGGAAAGAAGGAGGCAGAGAGGAATGAGTCAAAGGTAGACGTGGGGAGGTTAAAGTCGCCCAGAACTGTGAGAGGTGAGCCGTCCTCAGGAAAGGAGCTTATCAAGGCATCAAGCTCATTGATGAACTCTCCGAGGGAACCTGGAGGGCGATAAATGATAAGGATGTTAAGCTTGAAAGGGCTGGTAACTGTGACAGCATGGAATTCAAAGGAGGCGATAGACAGATGGGTAAGGGGAGAAAGAGAGAATGACCACTTGGGAGAGATGAGGATCCCGGTGCCACCACCCCGCTGACCAGAAGCTCTCGGGGTGTGCGAGAGCACGTGGGCGGACGAAGAGAGAGCAGTAGGAGTAGCGGTGTTGTCTGTGGTGATCCATGTTTCCGTCAGAGCCAAGAAGTCGAGGGACTGGAGGGAGGCATAGGCTGAGATGGTACAGAGTCAATGTGGAGGCTATATACAGGGTATTACGGTACAGAGTCAATATGGAGGCTATATACAGGGTATTACGGTACAGAGTCAATGTGGAGGCTATATACAAGGGGGTACCGGTACCGAGTCAATGTGGAGGCTATATACAAGGGGGTACCGGTACCGAGTCAATGTGGAGGCTATATACAAGGGGGTACCGGTACCGAGTCAATGTGGAGGCTATATACAGGGGGTACCAGTACAGAGTCAATGTGGATGCTATATACAGGGGCTACCGGTACAGAGTCAATGTGGAGGCTATATACAAGGGTACCGGTACCGAGTCAATGTGGAGGCTATATACAGGGTATTACGGTACAGAGTCAATATGGAGGCTATATACAGGGGGTACCAGTACTGAGTCAATGTGGAGGCTATATACAGGGTATTACGGTACAGAGTCAATATGGAGGCTATATACAGGGGTACCGGTACAGAGTCAATATGGAGACTATATACAGGGGTACCGGTACAGAGTCAATGTGGAGGCTATATACAGGGGTAGGGGTCAATGTGGAGGCTATATACAGGGGTACCAGTACAGAGTCAATGTGGAGGCTATATACAGGGGTACCGGTACAGAGTCAATGTGGAGGCTATATACAGGGGGTACCGGTACCGAGTCATTGTGCAGGGGTACGAGGTAATTGAGGTAATGTAGGTCGGGATAAAGTGACTATGCATAGATAATAAACAGAAAGTAGCAGCAGTGTGTGTGAAGAAATGTGAAGAAATCCTCTGACACCACCTGGTATAGAGGTCCTGGATGGTAGGAAGCTTGGTCCCAGTGAATTACTGGGCTGTACACACCACCACCTGGTATAGAGGTCCTGGATGGCAGGGAGTTTGTCCCAGTGATGTACTGGGCTGTACACACTACCTTCTGTAGTGCCTTACGGTTAGATGCCGAGCAGTTGCCATACCAGGCAGTGATGCAACCAGTCAGGATGCTCTCGATGGTGCAGCTGTAGAACTAGTATTATATTGTATGAAAAGTGCTGTATAAATATTACTAGTGGTACATGAATATAACTGTTATTATTGTTGAAGGGTTCCAGCGAATCAGCTGGCTGGAAAGCTACCTGGATTACCTGACAGAACGGAACCTCTCCACTACCAGCCAATCACGTGAAAGCTTTACGCGGATGCTCCGCCTCTCCTTCCTTCGCCAGCCGCAATTCGCTCATTTTGCCGATGACATCATCTTCGCTGAGCGCGATGAAGGGGAGGAGCCAGAGATGGCAGCGTCACGTGTCTTCCTGGTTGCCAAGACAACAGAGAACAAGAGGGAGGAGATGTCCGTCCTATTGGACACACTGAGACGTCTGTCTCTGACATCACGCGTCCGCTTTCTCATCTTCAACCCCTCCTTCGTCTACCTGGACAGGTGGGACGGGAGTGTGTGTGTGTGTGTGTGTGTGTGTGTGTGTGTGTGTGTGTGTGTGTGTGTGTGTGTGTGTGTGTGTGTGTGTGTGTGTGTGTGTGTGTGTGTGTGTGTGTGTGTGTGTGTGTGTGTGTGTGTGTGTGTGTGTGTGTGTGTGTGTGTGTGTGTGTGTGTGTGTGTGTGTGTGTGTGTGTGTGTGTGTGTGTGTGAGAAGAGAGGAGAGTCTCAACTGATCTTTCTATCTCCTCTTTCCCTCCCCCTCTGTACCTGTCTTTCTCTCTCGCCTCCTCTCTCCCTCCCCTACCTGTCTCTCTATCTCTCTCTCTCCTCCTCTTTCACTCCCCCTCTACCTGTCTTTTTGTCTCTCTCCTTCTCTTTCCTTTCTGCCCCTCTCTTCCTCTCTCTCCTCTCCTTTCCCTCTCCCCCTCTACCTCTCTCTTCTTTCCCCCTCTACCTCTCTCTTCTTTCCCCCTCTACCTCTCTCTTCTTTCCCTCTCCCCCTCTACCTCTCTCTTCTTTCCCTCTCCCCCTCTACCTCTCTCTTCTTTCCCTCTCCCCCTCTACCTCTCTCTTCTTTCCCTCTCCCCCTCTCTCTTCTTTCCCTCTCCCCCTCTACCTCTCTCTTCTTTCCCTCTCCCCCTCTACCTCTCTCTTCTTTCCCTCTCCCCCTCTACCTCTCTCTTCTTTCCCTCTCCCCCTCTACCTCTCTCTTCTTTCCCTCTCCCCCTCTCTACCTGTCTTTCTGTCTCTCCTCCTCTTTCCCTCTCCCTCTCTCTCTTCTTTCCCTCTCCCCTCTACCTCTCTCTCCACCTCTTTCCCTCTCACCCCCTCTCTCTCCTTTGTATCTTCCTCTCTCCATCTCTCTCTGTTTCTCTCTTTCTCTCCCCCTCTCTCTAGGTATGCTACAGCGGTGAGCTCTCCTCTGCGCCACTCCCTGATGGCGGTGTTGTTCCTGCTGGGTCTGTCGTCTCTAGCTGTGGTGGAGCCCCTAGTGGCAGTGTGGCTCAGTCTAACCCTCCTCTCTGTCCAGTTTGGTGTTCTGGGCTTCATGACTCTGTGGGGCGTGGAGCTCGACTGCGTGTCTGTGTTATGTCTGATTTCAGCACTGGGTCACTCTGCAGACTGCTGTGGTCCTCTACTGGCCACCTTCTCCTCTGGCCGGGGGGACAGCCGGACCGTGTGGGTCAGACTGGCGCTGGAGAGACATGGCGTCCCCTCTCTGCAGACGTTGATCTGCTACACTGCAGCGCTGCTCCCTCTGGCCGCCGTCCGCTCCAACCTTACACGCTCGCTGTTCCGTTGCCTAGTGCTGACGGCATTCTGTTCAGCGCTCCATGCCTTGGCCTTCCTGCCCACGCTGCTCACCTTCCTGCCACCCGCCAAGAAGACAGGAAGTAGACAGGGAGACAGAGGGGAAGGGGAGGGGCTTAGAGAGGAAGTGGAGTGTGTGGAGATGGTTGACAGTACCAGGGTGGTCGACCAGATCACCACCGTCTGACCAACAGGATGTGATGTTACAGGTTTTGATGGGGTCGCTGAGGATATGTTACCATGGCTACTAGCCTCTGTTGGCTGAAGCCTCACGGGGTGTGGCCAATCAGAGCAAGGAATCAACATGTTGCGTTTTCACATAGAGAGAGAGTGGAAGAAACTGAGTGAGAGAGAGTGAAAGAGAGGGTGAGAAAGTCAGATGAGAGAGATGGGGAGAGAGAAAGAAAGTGAGAGGTAGAGAGGAAGAGCGAGAGAAGGTGAGAAAGTCAGATGAGAAATAGATAGGGAGAGAGAAAGAAAGTGAGAGGGAGAAAAAGTCAAAGGGAGAGGTAGAGAGAAAGAGAGTGAGAGACAGAGTGAAACAGAGAGGGTGGTGTAAGATAGAAAAAAAATGGAGAGGTGCTTTGTTTCCATGGTTACTCTCTCCTTGCAGTTATCAGGACATGCCCCCATTTTTTGCAGTCTGTATCTACTGCAGACTGGATCTACTGCAGTCTGTATCTACTGCAGACTGGATCTACTGCAGTCTGTATCTACTGCAGACTGGATCTACTGCAGTCTGTATCTACTGCAGACTGGATCTACTGCAGTCTGTATCTACTGCAGACTGGATCTACTGCAGTCTGGATCTACTGCAGTCTGGATCTACTGCAGTCTGGATCTACTGAACACTGGATCTACTGCACACTGGATCTACTGCACACTGGATCTACTACAGTCTGGATCTACTGCACACTGGATCTACTGCAGCCTGGATCTGCTGCAGTCTGTAGCTACTGCAGACTGGATCTACTGCAGTCTGTATCTACTGCAGTCTGTATCTACTGCAGACTGGATCTACTGCAGTCTGTATCTACTGCAGACTGGATCTACTGCAGTCTGTATCTACTGCAGTCTGTATCTACTGCAGTCTGTATCTACTGCAGACTGGATCTACTGCAGACTGGATCTACTGCAGTCTGTATCTACTGCAGTCTGTATCTACTGCAGTCTGTATCTACTGCAGACTGGATCTACTGCAGACTGGATCTACTGCAGACTGGATCTACTGCAGTCTGGATCTACTGCAGACTGGATCTACTGCAGTCTGGATCTACTGAACACTGGATCTACTACAGTCTGGATCTACTGCAGTCTGGATCTACTGAACACTGGATCTACTGAACACTGGATCTACTGCACACTGGATCTATTTCAGACTGGATCTACTGCAGACTGTATCTACTGAACACTGGATCTACTGCACACTGGATCTATTTCAGACTGGATCTACTGAACACTGGATCTACTGCACACTGGATCTACTACAGTCTGGATCTACTGAACACTGGATCTACTGCACACTGGATCTACTACAGTCTGGATCTACTGCACACTGGATCTACTACAGTCTGGATCTACTGAACACTGGATCTACTACAGTCTGGATCTACTGAACACTGGATCTACTGCAGACTGGGTCTACTACAGTCTGGATCTACTGAACACTGGATCTACTGAACACTGGATCTACTGCAGACTGGATCTACTGAACACTGGGTCTACTGCAGACTGGATCTACTGCAGACTGGGTCTACTGAACACTGGATCTGCTGCAGACTGGATCTACTGCAGACTGGATCTACTGCAGACTGGATCTGCTGCAGACTGGATCTACTGCAGATTGGATCTACTGCAGACTGGATCTACTGAACACTGGGTCTACTGCAGACTGGATCTACTGCAGACTGGATCTACTGAACACTGGGTCTACTGCAGACTGGACCTACTGCAGACTGGATCTACTGCAGATCGGATCTACTGCAGACTGGATCTACTGCAGACCGGATCTACTGCAGACTGGATCTGCTGCAGACTGGATCTACTGCAGACTGGATCTACTCAGACTGGATCTACTGCAGACTGGATCTACTATGGTCTCACAGAGACTTTGACATCAGTAAGAGTTTCCTGTATCAATGGAGGAAAGGTTTTAGTGATGTCAGAAACCCTTCATGAACTATTGTCCAATCAGAGACTTCTAACCCTGTATGAGAGGGATGTCAGTCAGTTGTCATAGTAACTAATGACCTGTGGAACACTGTGTATGCTACATTCACCTGTGAATCATCTGTTTATCCCAAACTCCAAAAAATACCGTATCACAGGTAATAGAGGAGCAGTGATACCATATAGAGCTCCAGAGTGGAGGTGTCATAATACACATATAACCTGGTGGTCCAACAGGGAAATGGTTCAAATAGTTTTTCCACTATTCATTTTTCTCATATGGGGTTTAGAAACACTTATAATGAGGGCTATGTTTCGTGTAGGCTTTGCCTTGGCATGCCGTTCTGATAACCATGTAAAGACTAGGTGACTTTACAATATATCTCTATTTACTCTCAGATTCTAATCAAATGCTAATTAGCATCAAAGATGCACGTCATCTCTAGCTGACACATTTGCTAACGGGTATTGTGTCAATTTAAAACTTATACAAGACAGTTAACAGAATTGTCCATTTCAAGAAATGTTGCCTATGTATTCATTACTAAACATTAGATAGATAAATCCAGAGATTCTGACCTTTGCCTCAATTCGGCAGTCTCATCCAGGTCATCATGGCATTTGTAGTTCTTTATGATAGCCACATTAGCGGCATTACATTTTTTTTTGGGGGGGGGGGGGTAAATATATTGATAAGTCACCTTGTCCTAGAGAGATCGGTTATCAAAAGGGTACACCAGGGTAGGCCTATACGAAACACAGCCCTTACTTTAGGTGTTTCTAAAATCCCCTATGGGGAATATGATTGGTGGAAAAACAATTAGAACCATTTCTCTGTTTGACTTCTAGGTTTTATTGGAGTTATGACTTATACTGTGGTACTCTATAATTAAGCAGTAAGTCATGAGAGGATGTGGTATATGGCCAATATACCACGGCTAAGGGCTGTTCTTATGCACGACGCATTGCAGAGGCATAGACACAGCCCTTAGCCGTGGTATATTTTCCATATACCATAAACCCCGAGCTGCCTTATTGCTATTATAAACTGGCTACCAACATAATTAGAGCAGTAAAAATAAATGTTTTGTCATACCTGTGGTATACGGTCTGATATACCACGGCTGTCAGCCAATCAGCATTCAGGGCTCGAACCACCCAGTTTATAACAGGTAATGGAATACCAGTGATACCATATTACAGGTAATAGAGGACCAGTGATACCATATTACAGGTAATAGAGGACCAGTGATACCGTATTACAGGTAATAGAGGAGCAGTGATACCGTATTACAGGTAATAGAGGAGCAGTGATACCATATTACAGGTAATAGAGGAGCAGTGATAGTATTACAGGTAATAGAGGAGCAGTGATAGTATTACAGGTAATAGAGGAGCAGTGATAGTATTACAGGTAATAGAGGAGCAGTGATACCATATTACAGGTAATAGAGGAGCAGTGATACCATATTACAGGTAATAGAGGAGCAGTGATACAATATTACAGGTAATAGAGGAGCAGTGATACCAGTATTACAGGTAATAGAGGAGCAGTGATACCGTATTACAGGTAATAGAGGAGCAGTGATACCATATTACAGGTAATAGAGGACCAGTGATACCGTATTACAGGTAATAGAGGACCAGTGATACCGTATTACAGGTAATAGAGGAGCAGTGATACCATATTACAGGTAATAGAGGAGCAGTGATACCATATTACAGGTAATAGAGGAGCAGTGATACAATATTACAGGTAATAGAGGAGCAGTGATGTACGGCATGTAATAGAGGAGCAGTGATACAGTATTACAGGTAATAGAGGACCAGTGATACAGTATTACAGGTAATAGAGGACCAGTGATACAGTATTACAGGTAATAGAGGACCAGTGATACCGTATTACAGGTAATAGAGGAGCAGTGATACCATATTACAGGTAATAGAGGAGCAGTGATACCGTATTACAGGTAATAGAGGAGCAGTGATACAGTATTACAGGTAATAGAGGAGCAGTGATACCGTATTACAGGTAATAGAGGACCAGTGATACCGTATTACAGGTAATAGAGGAGCAGTGCTACCATATTACAGGTAATAGAGGACCAGTGATACCGTATTACAGGTAATAGAGGAGCAGTGATACAGTATTACAGGTAATAGAGGACCAGTGATACCATATTACAGGTAATAGAGGAGCAGTGATACAGTATTACAGGTAATAGAGGAGCAGTGATACCGTATTACAGGTAATAGAGGAGCAGTGATAGTATTACAGGTAATAGAAGAGCAGTGCTACCATATTACAGGTAATAGAGGAGCAGTGATACCATATTACAGGTAATAGAGGAGCAGTGATGTACGGCATGTAATAGAGGAGCAGTGATGTACGGCATGTATTACAGGTAATAGAGGAGCAGTGATACCATATTACAGGTAATAGAGGAGCAGTGATACCATATTACAGGTAATAGAGGAGCAGTGATGTACGGCATGTAATAGAGGAGCAGTGATACAGTATTACAGGTAATAGAGGAGCAGTGATACCATATTACAGGTAATAGAAGAGCAGTGATACAGTATTACAGGTAATAGAGGAGCAGTGATGTACGGCATGTATTAAAGGTAATAGAGGAGCAGTGATAGGATTACAGGTAATAGAAGAGCAGTGATACCGTATTACAGGTAATAGAGGACCAGTGATACCGTATTACAGGTAATAGAGGACCAGTGATACCGTATTACAGGTAATAGAGGAGCAGTGATACCGTATTACAGGTAATAGCAGTGACCATATTACAGGTAATAGAGGAGCAGTGATACCGTATTACAGGTAATAGAGGACCAGTGATACAGTATTACAGGTAATAGAGGAGCAGTGATACCGTATTACAGGTAATAGAGGAGCAGTGCTACCATATTACAGGTAATAGAGGAGCAGTGATACCGTATTACAGGTAATAGAGGACCAGTGATACAGTATTACAGGTAATAGAGGAGCAGTGATACCGTATTACAGGTAATAGAGGAGCAGTGCTACCATATTACCGGTAATAGAGGAGCTGCTGCTGCAGAGTTAATAATTATGATTATGGAGTCAAAAATATTCGAAATAATTTACAGACTTTAGAAATACAGCAACAACAGGAACATCTGCAGTCAGAAATCAGACTAATGAATAAAATGAAATGTTTTTGAATCCTAAATCGACCCTTAGCCCCTGTTGCATAGGCCTATGCACTCCAGTATTCCAGTGCAGTACTGTATATCACTCTATTCTTTACATAGTGCACTACCTTTGGCCTGAACTCTGGATTAGGGACTTCTACAGGGATGTCTTGTGTTCTGTTGATGTTTCTGTTGGCTAGAAGAATAAAGACACACATGTTTCTGGGTCTCTGTGTCTTTTAGTGTGTGACGGACACTCACACACACACACACCCTAGTGTAGACTAGAAGATGTGATGGCCTCCGGTACCTTGTGTTGTTTGTATTCAGTTGTGATGTCACATTCATACTGCAGCCTGCTGGGAAAAGAGAAATTAGCATCTACCGGTTGGATCACTTCTATCTAACATATTAATGCACCTCACTTTGTCCGTACATTAAATCTTCTTCTCTCTCTTTTTTGTCTACCTCTCTCTCTCTCGTTCTCTAGCTGTCTCTCTCTCTTTGTCTACCTCTCTCTCTTTGTCTACCTCTCTCTCGTTCTCTAGCTGTCTCTCTCTCTTTGTCTACCTCTCTCTCTCTCGTTCTCTACCTGTCTCTCTCTCTTTGTCTACCTTTCTCTCGTTCTCTAGCTGTCTCTCTCTCTCCATCTCTCTCTCTCTGTCTACCTCTCTCTCGTTCTCTAGCTGTCTCTCTCTCTTTGTCTACCTCTCTCTCTCCTTTCTCTAGCTGTCTCTCTCTCTTTGTCTACCTCTCTCTCGTTCTCTAGCTGTCTCTCTCTCTCTTTGTCTACCTCTCTCGTTCTCTAGCTGTCTCTCTCTTTGTCTACCTCTCTCTCTCGTTCTCTAACTGTCTCTCTCTCTCTTTGTCTACCCCTCTCTCTCGTTCTCTAGCTGTCTCTCTCTCTTTGTCTACCTCTCTCTCTCCTTTCTCTAGCTGTCTCTCTCTCTCTTTGTCTACCTCTCTCGTTCTCTAGCTGTCTCTCTCTCTTTGTCTACCTCTCTCGTTCTGTAGCTGTCTCTCTCTTTGTCTACCTCTCTCTCTCCTTTCTATAGCCGTCTCTCTCTCTTTGTCTACCTCTCTCTCGTTCTCTAGCTGTCTCTCACTCTTTGTCTACCTCTCTCTCTCGTTCTATAGCTGTCTCTCTCTCTTTGTCTACCTCTCTCTCGTTCTCTAGCTGTCTCTCTCTCTTTGTCTACCTCTCTCTCGTTCTCTAGCTGTCTCTCTCTCTTTGTCTACCTCTCTCGTTCTCTAGCTGTCTCTCTCTCTCTTTGTCTACCTCTCTCTCTCGTTCTCTACCTGTCTCTCTCGCTTTGTCTACCTCTCTCTCTCGTTCTCTAGCTGTCTCTCTCTCTCTCTGTCTTACCTCCCTCTCGTTCTCTAGCTGTCTCTCTCTCTGTCTACCTCTCGCTCGTTCTCTAGCTGTCTCTCTCTCTGTCTACCTCTCTCTCTCGTTCTCTAGCTGTCTCTCTCTCTCTTTGTCTACCTTTCTCTCATTCTCTAGCTGTCTCTCTTTGTCTACCTCTCGCTCGTTCTCTAGCTGTCTCTCTCTCTCTGTCTACCTCTCTCTCTCGTTCTCTAGCTGTCTCTCGCTTTGTCTACCTTTCTCTCGTTCTCTAGCTGTCTCTCTCTCTCTTTGTCTACCTTTCTCTCATTCTCTAGCTGTCTCTCTCTTTGTCTACCTCTCTCTCTCGTTCTCTCGCTGTCTCTCTCTCTCTTTGTCTACCTTTCTCTCGTTCTCTAGCTGTCTCTCTCTCTCTTTGTCTACCTTTCTCTCATTCTCTAGCTGTCTCTCTCTGTCTACCTCTCTCTCGTTCTCTAGCTGTCTCTCTCTCTGTCTACCTCTCTCTCTCATTCTCTAGCTGTCTCTCTCTCTCTTTGTCTACCTCTCATTCTCTGTCTTACCTCTCTCTCATTCTCTAGCTGTCTCTCTCTCTCTTTGTCTACCTCTCTCTCTCGTTCTCTAGCTGTCTCTTTGTCTACCTCTCTCTCTCGTTCTCTAGCTGTCTCTCTCTTTGTCTACCTCTCTCATTCTCTGTCTTACCTCTCTCTCGTTCTCTAGCTGTCTCTCTCTCTGTCTACCTCTCGCTCGTTCTCTAGCTGTCTCTCTCTCTCCATCTCTCTCTCTCTGTCTACCTCTCTCTCGTTCTCTAGCTGTCTATCTCTCTGTCTACTTCTCTCGTTCTCTAGCTGTCTCTCTCTGTCTACCGCTTGTTCTCTGGCTGTCTCTCTCTCCTTCTCTAGCTGTCTCTCTATCTCAAATCAAATTGTGTTTGTCACACACGGGTGTAGCGAAATATTTGTGTTTCTAGCTCCAACAGTGCGGTAATCTCGTATAATTCACAACAATACACAAATAATAAAGTAAATGAATGGAATTAAGAATATATATATATTTTACAAGCAATGTCAGAGCGGTAGAGACTAAGATACAGTAGAATAGGATAGAAATCAGTTGCAGTCGGAAGTTTACATACACTTTTAAGTTGGAGTCATTAAAACTTGTTTTTCAACCACTCCACATATTTCTTGTTAACAAACTATCGTTTGGCAAGTCAGTTAGGACATCTACTTTGTGCATGACACAAGTCATTTTTCCAACAATTGTTTACAGACAGATTATTTGACTTATAATTCACTGTATCACAATTCCAGTGGGTCAGAAGTTTACATACACTAAATTGACTGTGCCTTTAAACAGCTTGGAAAATTCCAGAAAATTATGTCATGGCTATAGAAGCTTCTGATAGGCTAATTGACATCATTTGAGTCAATTGGAGGTGTACCTGTAGATGTATTTTAAAGCCAACCTTCAAACTCAGTGCCTCTTGTCTTGACATCATGGGAAAATCAAAAGAACTCAGCCAAGACCTCTGAAAAAAAATTGTAGACCTCCACAAGTCTGGGTCATCCTTAGAAGCAATTTCCAAACGCCCGAAGGTACCACATTCATCTGTACAAACAATAGTACGCAAGCATAAGCATCATGGGTGTCACATTGGATGACGCTGGAGAGACGAAGCAGGTAAGCGGAGTCACACATTTAATAAGGAACAGACATGGAACGAGACAGGAACAGTGTCAGCGTGATGCAGGGCAGTGTCGGGGGGACGTGACAAATGTCAGGAATCGTGGAAACTGAGTTGAAATATATAGTTGGCTAAGGTGTATGTAAACTTCCGACTTCAACTGTACTTATGAGATGAATAATGCAAAATATATAAATATTATCATCTGACTCTCAAGTCAATTTCAATTTTTGGGGCATGTTTACATTTCCAAAGTAAATAGATCATAAACAAAAGTGAAATAAACAATACACATTTTTACAGTAAACATTGCACTCACAAAAGTTCCAAAATAATAAAGACAATTCAAATTTCATATTATGTGCAAATAGTTAAAGTACAAAAGGGAAAATAAACATAAATATGGGTTGTATTTACAATGGTGTTTGTTTCTATCTGTATTTATTATGGATCCCCATTAGTTCCTGCCAAGACAGCAGCTACTCTTCCTGGGGTTTATTATGGATCCCCATTAGTTCCTGTCAAGGCAGCAGCTACTCTTCCTGGGGTTTATTATGGATCCCCATTAGTTCCTGTCAAGGCAGCAGCTACTCTTCCTGGGGTTTATTATGGATCCCCATTAGTTCCTGCCAAGGCAGCAGCTACTCTTCCTGGGGTTTATTATGGATCCCCATTAGTTCCTGTCAAGGCAGCAGCTACTCTTCCTGGGGTTTATTATGGATCCCCATTAGTTCCTGCCAAGGCAGCAGCTACTCTTCCTGGGGTTTATTATGGATCCCCATTAGTTCCTGTCAAGGCAGCAGCTACTCTTCCTGGGGTTTATTATGGATCCCCATTAGTTCCTGCCAAGGCAGCAGCTACTCTTCCTGGGGTTTATTATGGATCCCCATTAGTTCCTGCCAAGGCAGCAGCTACTCTTCCTGGGGTTTATTATGGATCCCCATTAGTTCCTGTCAAGGCAGCAGCTACTCTTCCTGGGGTTTATTATGGATCCCCATTAGTTCCTGCCAAGGCAGCAGCTACTCTTCCTGGGGTTTATTATGGATCCCCATTAGTTCCTGCCAAGGCAGCAGCTACTCTTCCTGGGGTCCAGCGAAATTAAGGCAGTTATACAACTTTAAAACATTACAATACATTCATTACAGAGTTCACAACACACTAAGCGTGTGCCCTCAGGCCTATACTACACTACCACATAGCTACAATGCAAAATCCATGTGTACGTGTGTGTATTGTGCATATGTTATCATGTGTGTGTGTGCATGTATCTGTGCCTGTGTGTGTCTCTTCACAGTCCCCGCTGTTCCATAAGGTGTATTTTTACCTTTTAAAAATCTGATTCTACTGCTGTATCAGTTACCTGATGTGGAATAGAGTTTCATGTAGTCATGGCTCTATGTAGTACTGTGGAATAGAGTTCCATGTAGTCATGGCTCTATGTAGTACTGTGGAATAGAGTTCCATGTAGTCATGGCTCTATGTAGTACTGTGGAATAGAGTTCCATGTAGTCATGGCTCTATGTAGTACTGTGGAATAGAGTTCCATGTAGTCATGGCTCTACGTAGTACTGTGGAATAGAGTTCCATGTAGTCATGGCTCTATGTAGTACTGTGGAATAGAGTTCCATGTAGTCATGGCTCTATGTAGTACTGTGGAATAGAGTTCCATGTAGTCATGGCTCTATGTAGTACTGTGGAATAGAGTTCCATGTAGTCATGGCTCTATGTAGTACTGTGGAATAGAGTTCCGTGTAGTCATGTCTCTATGTAGTACTGTGGAATAGAGTTCCATGTAGTCATGGCTCTATGTAGTACTGTGGAATAGAGTTCCATGTAGTCATGTCTCTATGTAGTACTGTGTGCCTCCCATAGTCAGTTCTGGACTTGGGGACTGTGAAGAGACGCTTTGTGGCATGTATTGTGGGGTATGCATGGGTGTCTGAGCTGTGTGCTAGTTGTTTAAACAGACAGCTCGGTGCTTTCAACATGTCAATACCTCTCACATAATACCAGTAGTGATGAAGTCAATCACTCCTCTACTTTGAGCCAGGAGAGATTGACATGCATATTATTAATATTAGCTCTCTGTGTACATCCAAGGACCACCCGTGCTGCCTTGTTCTGAGCCAATTGCAATTTTTCTAAGTCTCTCTATGTGGCACCTGACCACACGACTGAACAGTAGTTCAGGTGCTACAAAACTAGAGCATATTATTGTTGTCTTACTAAGATTTACTGTCTGGTCCCAGGTTTGACAGAATATGCATCCCTGTCTTAGCCCACGGCCCTGTGGAAAGAAATGTGTTTTTTTTTTGCCAATTTGTGTACATGGATTTTATAATGTTGTATGTTTTTCCACGAACACAACTTTCCATCAATTTGTATAGCAGACCCTCGTGCGAAATTGAGTCAAAAGCTTTTTTGAAATCAACAAAGCATGAGAAGACTTTGCATTTGTTTTACATTTACATTTTACATTTAAGTCATTTAGCAGACGCTCTTATCCAGAGCGACTTTGTTTGTCAATTAGGGTGTGCACGGTGAATACATGGTCTGCCATACGGTCATTTAGTAAAAAGACAATTTGACATTTGCTCAGTACATTGTTTTCACTGGGAAAATGTAAGAGTTTGCTGTTAATCATAATGCAGAGAATTTCCCCATGGTTGCTGTTGAAGCATATCCCACAGTAATTATTGGGGTCAAATTTGTCTCCACTTTTGTGGACTGGGGTGATCACTACTTGATTCCAAATATTGGGGAAGATGCCAGAGCTAAGGATGATGTTAAAGAGTTTTAGTATAGCCAATTGGAATGGTCTGTATATTTTATAATTTCATGTAGGATACCATCAACACCACAGGCGATTTGGGGTTGAAGGGTTTTTATTTTGTCCTGTAGTTCATTCAGTGTATTTGGAGAATCCAGTGGGTTCTGGAATCCAGTGGGTTCTGGAATCTAGTGGGTTCTGGAATCCAGTGGGTTCTGGTAGTCTTTTAATAATTGACTCTAAGATTTGTATTTGATCATGTGTTTGTTTTTGCTGTTCGTTCTTTGTTATAGAGCCAAAAAGATTGTAGAAGTGGTTTATCCATACATCTGTTTTGGATAGAAAACTCTGTATGTTGTTGTTTGTGTAAAGTGTTCCAATTTTTCCAGAAGTGGTTAGATTCTTCAATTACATTGAGCTGATTTTCTGATGTGCTGTTCCTTCTTTTTCCATAGTGTATTTCTGAATTGTCTTCGTGATTCACCATAGTGAAGGTGTAGGCTCTGGTTTTCTGGGTCTCTATGTTTTTGGTTGGATAGGTTTCTCAATTTCTTTGTTAGGTTTTCACATTCTTCATCAAACCATTTGTCATTCTTGTTCATTTGCTCTGGTTTGAATTTCTTTAGATTTTCTTTTGCAAAGTTTACACCTTCACTATAATTTTGTCCAAGAAGTTGCCTAAAAGGGATTGAATTTGTTGTTGCCCAATTGTTTTTTGGTTGGTTTCCATCTATAGCATTTCTTAATATTATTCAGTTCCTTTGGCATTGATGCCTCATGACTGAGTATTACTCTTTTCAGGTAGACTGATTTTACTGTGATCCCCAATAGTTCCTGCCAAGGCAGCAGCTACTCTTCCTGGGGTTTATTATGGATCCCCATTAGTTCCTGCCAAGGCAGCAGCTACTCTTCCTGGGGTTTATTATGGATCCCCATTAGTTCCTGCCAAGGCAGCAGCTACTCTTCCTGGGGTTTATTATGGATCCCCATTAGTTCCTGCCAAGGCAGCAGCTACTCTTCCTGGGGTTTATTATGGATCCCCATTAGTTCCTGTCAAGGCAGCAGCTACTCTTCCTGGGGTTTATTATGGATCCCCATTAGTTCCTGCCAAGGCAGCAGCTACTCTTCCTGGGGTTTATTATGGATCCCCATTAGTTCCTGTCAAGGCAGCAGCTACTCTTCCTGGGGTTTATTATGGATCCCCATTAGTTCCTGTCAAGGCAGCAGCTACTCTTTCTGGGGTCTGGCAAAATTAAGGCAGTTATACAATTTGAAAAACGTTACAATACATTCATTACAGAGTTCACAACACACTAAGTGTGAGCCCTCGGGCCCATACTCCACTACCACATATCTACAATGTAAAATCCATGTGTACATGTGTGTATGTTATCATGTGTGTGCGTATGCATGTGTCTGTCTCTTCACAGTCCCTGCTGTTCTATATTTATTATCTGTTGTTTAACATCTGGTTCGACTGCTGCATCAGTTACCTGATGTGGAATAGTGCCCCAATAGGTCCACTGATGATGCAAACGCCACTGCCCTAACCCATCTGGACAAGAGGAATACCTCTGTAAGAATGCTGTTCATCGACTACAGCTCAGCATTTAACACCACAGTGCCCTCAACTCGTTATTAAGCTCGAGACCCCGCCCTGTGCAACTGGGTCCTGGACTTTCTGACGGGCCGCCCCCAGGTGGTGAAGGTAGGAAACCACATCTCCACCCCACTGATCCTCAACACTGGGGCCCCACAAAAAAAACTATAAGGTTGTAATGTAACAAAATGTGGAAAAAGTCAAAGGGTCTGAATACTTTCCGAATGCGCTGTGTAATATATATATATATATATATATATATATATATAAATATATATCTCAGACAAATGAAACCATGGTTGTGACGTAGGTAACAGATCACAATTCAGGGAATCCCCATTCCCCATTGAGCTCATTTTTGGAAATGGCAAGTTCAGCAGGATGGAGGCCTTTTCATTAGGAGGGACGTCCAACTAACCATTTTAAATATTAGGCCTACGGGGACACCTATACATTTGGCAGCCAGCACACGTGATCATTGTAGCCTTCTATCGTATAGATGTTGAAATATGTCTAGAATAAAAACCTCCATAATTACAGGGGGCAGTTTATAAAAACTAATCCAGTGTGAATCTGCTGGAGTAATAATGACATATCCAGTAATACTACAGCTGTCTCTCTCTATCCCTTTCAAACTCCCCTTCATTTATTTTAGCATTAGTATATGCTATAAAGGAGCCTGGACCTACTTTCTAATGGACTACAGCTAATTATTAGAATCAGGTGTGCTTGATTAAGGTTGTAGTGAAAACCCACAGGACGGTAGCTCTCCAGGAACAGGGTTGTAAGAGCCCTGTGTTAGTGTGTGCGTGTGTGCGTGCGTGCAAGTTTTCTAATTCTCTATGTCCATTTAAAAACTTTTCTAAAGTAGTCTGGACTCTTAATAAGAGAACTGAAATGAGCATATATTTGTATGCAAATTATCAACATCTTTGTGAGGATTGGTGACACGTGACAGTTCTGCGTTTCCTTCCTGTCAATAATGGGATGCAACTGAAGCAAATGTAGTTTGCTAGAATTTGCTCATATTTTCCGTATGGAGTCCTCTCTAGCCACTTTGAACAACATTATCTTGCATTGATACTGCCTTCTCACAAGAGAATGACTCAGTAATTGTAATGGTATTGTTTCTTCTTAATATGATAATTCTATATTGCGACAGATTAGTGCACACCCCATGTTTCCATAATGTTGTCATGGAAAACATGATTGTTTACTTCCAGTCAGCAACTGCGCTGTAAATGGGCGTGGAATGTTAGCTGAAGACAGGCTAGTGTTTTATTATGAATGGCTTGTTCTGGCAGCATTGTGTTCACTGACAGGTTGTTCTGGCAGCATTGTGTTCACTGACAGATATGCGACCCTCGCCGCCAACCTTGGCCTAGTAACCCTAACCAAGGGCCCCACTGGACCGAGGGGTAGCTCGGGACTGAGGGGTAGCTCGGGACTGAGGGGAAGCTCGGGACTGAGGGGAAGCTCGGGACTGAGAGGAAGCTCAGGCAGGTTGATGGCTCTGGCAGATCCTGGCTGGCTGGTGGTTTTGGCAGATCCTGGCTGACTGGCGGTTCCGGCAGATCCTGGCTGACTGGCGGATCCGGCAGATCCTGGCTGACTGGCGGATCCTGGCTGAATGGCGGATCCTGGCTGACTGGAGGATCTGGAAGATCCTGGCTGACTGGCGGATCCTGGCGGCTCTGGCTGCTCCATGCTGACTGGCGGCTCTGGCTGCTCCATGCAGACTGGCGGCTCTGGCTGCTCCATGCAGACTGGCGGCTCTGGCTGCTCCATGCAGACTGGCGGCTCTGGCGGCTCCTTGCAGACTGGCGGCTCTGGCGGCTCCTTGCAGACTGGCGGCTCCTTGCAGACTGGCGGCTCTGGCGGCTCCTTGCAGACTGGCGGCTCTGGCGGCTCCTTGCAGACTGGCGGCTCCTTGCAGACTGACGGCTCCTTGCAGACTGGCGGCTCCTTGCAGACTGGCGGCTCCTTGCAGACTGGCACCTCTGGCGGCTCCTTGCAGACAGGCGGGAGACTCCAGCAGCGCTGGACAGGCGGGAGACTCCGGCAGCGCTGGACAGGCGGGAGACTCCGGCAGCGCTGGGCAGGCGGGAGACTCCGGCAGCGCTGGGCATGCGGGAGACTCCGGCAGCGCTGGACAGGCGAGGCGCACTGTAGGCCTGATGCGTGGTGCTGTTCGCCCTGCCAGTGCGGTGAGGTGGAATAGCCCGCACTGGGCAATGCAGGCGAACCGGGGACACCGTGCGCAAGGCTGGTGCCATGTAAGCCAGCCCAAGGAGACGCACTGGAGACACCGTGCGCTCCACAGCATAACACGGTGCCTGCCCGGTCTCTCTAGCCCCCCGGTAAGCACAGGAAGTTGGCGCAGGTCTCCTACCTGGCTTCGCCATACTCCCTGTGTGCCACCCCCCAAGACATTTTTGGGGCTGACTCTCGGGCTTCCTTGCCAACCGTGTTCCCTCGTATCACCGGCCCCTCTCTCCGGCTGCCTCTGCTCTCCTAAGTGCCTCCACCTGTTCCCATGGGAGGCGATCTCTTCCAGCCAGGATCTCCTCCCAAGTGTAACAACCCTTGCCGTCCAAAACGTCTTCCCATGTCCATTCCTCTTTTCGCTGCTCCTGCTGCCGCTGCCTGTCACCACGCCGCTTAGGAGGCACCTTTTCCTCTGGTCTAAATATCCCAATGCCCTAAGGGCAGTGATTGGGAAGACATTGCCCTGTGTAGGGTGCTGTCTTTCGGATGGCAGGTTAAACGGGTGTCCTGACTCTCCGTGGTCACTGAAGATCCCATGGCACTTATCGTAACTTATCGAGTAGGGGTGTTAACCCTGGTGTCCTGGCTAAATCCCAATCTAGCCCTCATACCATCATGGCCATCTAATCCCCAGGTTGTTGCTGCAAATGAGAATGTTTTCAGTCAACCTAACTGGTAAAATAAATAAATACATATTTACAAATATCTTCACATTGTGATAATTATATTAATTATTAGTATGCATGAAACCATTCATGAAGACGATGCACGTAGGCCACTACATGCTGAGTATAAAGAAAGATGCCACAAAATACAATAGATGACATGGGCCTGTCATTCACACTGATGAAAATCCCATCAAGTATAGGACATCGAGAGGTCACCTTCATCCGCAGTCACTAGCTATTAGAAATGTATATTCCCTTGATGTTGGGTGAGTCCCGTTATCTATGCAAAAAAAAACACAACTAGAGATTTAATGCACTAGCATGCAATGCAATGAGATATATTTGACGCAGGTATTTACTTTGCAACATGTATTGTCATTGACTAGAACAAAATAATTCTATGAGTTATGCATCTGTGTACCGGCATATTTGTACCCCTTTACTAGCTAGCTATTACTAAACAAATAAACAGAGGAGATCACTATAAATACATTTTTATCTGAAGAAACATAAAATAACATTAAAGTATAGAAAATAAAGGAAATAAGAACTAAAAATCAGAAAACACTTTAATTGCCAGTGACACCAGTTTCAAAAGTTATTAATAAAGAACCTCAAATAGAATAAGGTCAGGGGTTACGGTTGTATAAACATATTATAGAATAAGGTCAGAGGTTACGGTTGTATAAACCTATTATAGAATAAGGTCAGAGGTTACGGTTGTATAAACCTATTATAGAATAAGGTCAGAGGTTACGGTTGTATAAACCTATTATAGAATAAGGTCAGAGGTTACGGTTGTATAAACCTATTATAGAATAAGGACGTATTTGTTTTGTTATTCACTAATTGTAGAGATGTTATTAAATATTTGATTTCAAGTAAAAAATATATTGCACCTGGGAACAGATCTCAAATATTTTTGTGTATGAACAATTTACCAGGGAAAGTGAAGAAATTAACTACTAATTCAGTAGCTTTGTTTTTATTTGAATAATAACATATTACATCTTTCATTGTAAATATATGGGTCTTGTTAATGAAATAAAACATGTAATTACTTAGTTTGCTCCAAAATAACTTGATTATAATAGTTTCCCCTTCTGTATCACAGAAAAGGTGCATGTCCTCCAAGTCCCTGAATGTTGATACATTACAAGGGTATATTTTATGTAAGATGTTTTTGTTCGATAAATATAGTTTACAACCCATACAGTAGGTGGCGGCCTGCATCTTTAATAATTGTTTGCGGACGTCAATAATACCATAGAAGAAGCAGAAGACGGATGGGTGATATCAGAGATATTAGAAAAGGAAGAGAAAAGAATAACAGCAAGCTTTAATAGATTAGCAAAAATGTTAAACTAAAAGTCAGGGTATGAGTCAAAATATCCCTGACTATTTTCCTCGAAAGTACATGTCACGAATTCAAAGCTATACGATATTACAGAAAACACGTTCATTATCTCACAACTTGGGAAATATTTGTAACGTTGTACTTCTTGATGACGTAATTCATGTTTTTTTTTTTTTGCTGACACCCATTCGCTCATTGAAGGAGTATTCGCCCTGTCCCGGAATGCACCGCGTATCTTGACGCATGGGCAAGTGGGTAATGTGTTTTAGTAGAATGTAATGCAGTTTCCGGGACTACAGAGGCAGTGTTTGAAGTTAACGCGGGCAATTCTTTTTTTTGTGTCAACAACGTCTTCGGCCTTGTAAACATCGATATATATTTTTCACGAAATAAGGATACGTGTATATGTTAACTTGATGGCAAATAAAACACTCCTTTTTCACTAACTGTGAGAAATGGCGGTCGGGCTGTACTATGCTAGCTAGACCGATTTCTTATCACGCTAACGGGCTAAATACATTTTGTCTACACGGACAGAAATGGACTCCAAATACCCAAATCTGGTAGATATTTATTTTCGCTAAGTAATGACAAGCTACGTTTGGCTAGCAAACTAACATTATAGAAAAAATTGCCATATGCACTGAAAAACTAGCAAACTTAAATGACTTTAGTTAGCTAACTTGCTAACAACTTTAACTATCCCAGCTGATAATCATGACTACAAAATGTCAATCTCTTCACAGACGAGACCTCAGAAGCGCCGGTACTTCTCCATTAAAACGAGGTAAGAAACTATTCTAGGTAACTCGGTATAGAGATGGTAATGGCGTATTTTTGTAGGTATTAACTCTGCCTTGGTTCGTTCGTTGGACAAAGCCTATGAGGAAAATAAATGTGTTTTTGGAAAAACGCCTAAAATAAGGTCTGTCAAGTTGTTATACGTTTGGTTGTATGAGAATCTTAAATCAGCTAACGTAACGGAGTTTATAATTTATGTAATAATTTAAAAAAATCAAAGGCTTCGTAATCCAAAGGTAATGTTAACTGTGCGATCATAGCAGTCAGAATAACACGTGTAAAATGTCCTAAATTTGTTCATTGGGAGGCGAAAAAAACACACCTGTTTAGGGGAGGTGATGGCTAGCGGAGTAGACTACTTGAAAAAGGAGAACTGCACACTAGTAGCTCAGATGCAATAATTGAATAACCTAATATCCAACAAGTTTTTATAGTGTCAAAACACACACACACGTGTCTAATCATGGTGGGATGTGGCCTGATATCATTGGTTAATTCTCAGATATAAGAAGAACATACAAACACATGAATGGATAGCATATGATAATAGATACAATTTGGATACATAGGTCTGCAAAATTACAATAATCACAAGAATGGCTTCAGGTCAAAGTCTACATTGAGACCGACGGGAGCAAGGTTCTTTAAATTAAAGATCCAGGCAGCCTCTTGTTTTAACAATATATTGTCGAGGTCACCCCCCTCTCCTAGGGAGGGTGACATGTTCGATACTGATATAACGTAGGGACGAAATCGAGAGGTTCGCTTCCAAAAAGTGGGCCGCAACTAAATCGTGTTTTTGCACCTAATGGTGCATCCCTTGATGTTATGCAAAGAGGCACTGAGTTTGAAGGTAGGCCTTGAAATACATTCACAGGAACACCTCCAGTTGACTCAAATAATGTCAATTAGCCTATCAGACGCTTCTAAAGCCATGACATCATTTTCTGGAGTTTTCCAATGTGTTTAAAGGCACAGTCAACTGTATGTTAACTTCTGACCCACTGGAATTGTGATACTGTGAAATAATCTGTCTGTAAACAATTGTTGGAAAAATTACTTGTGTCGTGTACAAAGTAGATGTCCTAACCGACATTCCAAAACTATAGTTTGTTATTAACAAGACATTTGTGGAGTGGTTGAACAATGAGTTTTAATGACTCCAACCTAAGTGTATGTAAACTAGTTTTAATGACTCCAACCTAAGTGGATGTAAACTAGTTTTAATGACTCCAACCTAAGTGTATGTAAACTAGTTTTAATGACTCCTACCTAAGTGGATGTAAACTAGTTTTAATGACTCCTACCTAAGTGGATGTAAACTAGTTTTAATGACTCCAACCTAAGTGTATGTAAACTAGTTTTAATGACTCCAACCTAAGTGGATGTAAACTAGTGTTAATGACTCCAGCCTAAGTGTATGTAAACTAGTTTTAATGACTCCAGCCTAAGTGTATGTAAACTAGTTTTAATGACTCCAACCTAAGTGTATGTAAACTAGTTTTAATGACTCCAACCTAAGTGGATGTAAACTAGTTTTAATGACTCCAACCTAAGTGGATGTAAACTAGTTTTAATGACTCCAACCTAAGTGTATGTAAACTAGTTTTAATGACTCCAACCTAAGTGTATGTAAACTAGTTTTAATGACTCCAACCTAAGTGGATGTAAACTAGTTTTAATGACTCCTACCTAAGTGGATGTAAACTAGTTTTAATGACTCCAACCTAAGTGGATGTAAACTAGTTTTAATGACTCCAACCTAAGTGTATGTAAACTAGTTTTAATGACTCCAACCTAAGTCTATGTAAACTAGTTTTAATGACTCCAACCTAAGTGTATGTAAACTAGTTTTAATGACTCCAACCTAAGTGGATGTAAACTAGTTTTAATGACTCCAACCTAAGTGTTGGTAAACTAGTTTTAATGACTCCAACCTAAGTGTATGTAAACTAGTTTTAATGACTCCAACCTAAGTGTATGTAAACTAGTTTTAATGACTCCAACCTAAGTGTATGTAAACTAGTTTTAATGACTCCTACCTAAGTGGATGTAAACTAGTTTTAATGACTCCTACCTAAGTGGATGTAAACTTCCGTCTTCAACTGTACATCCACAGAGCGATTAACACATTGTTTGTCAAATTAACTAGTTGTCTTGAAGTTATATAACAACGTTCCTTCTTTGTTTTGTATTATTTAGTCCAAATGTGGCATGATTCCATTATTTGTATCACTTTCATAGGGATTTTAAACTTTGAAGGTGAACTGCAAATTCCACTATTTTGGCTCATCCTTATTTTGGCTAGCTTCACATAAGCCTAGCTAGTCTCTTTTAGAATCTAAGCGTGAAATACTTACTCTCGTCTCTAACAGCTCAGCAGTCCAGAACAGTCCTATTACAAGTCAGTGTTGAACAAAAATAATGTATTTATTTACTTTACTATGTACACAGAGTACCAGTACAGAGTCAATGTTACAGGGGTATGTGTTATTTGAGGTAGATACAATACCAATTAAAAGTTTGGACACACCTACTCATTCAAGGGATTTTCTTTCTTTTTACTATTTTCTACATTGTAGAATAATAGTGAAGACATCAATACTATCAGATTACACATATGGAATCATGTAGTAACCAAAAAAAGTGTTAAACAAATCAAAATATAGCAAAATTAGCCACCCGTTGCCTTGACAGCTTTGCACATGCTTGGCATTCTCTCAACCAGCTTCACCTGTAATGCTTTTCCAACAGTCTTGAAGGAGTTCCCACATATGCTGAGCACTTGTTGGCTGCTTTTCCTTCACTTTGTGGTCCAACTCATCCCAAACCATCTCGTTTGGGTTGAGGTCAGGTTATTGTGGAGGCCAGGTCATCTGATGCAGCACTCCATCACTCTCCTTCTTGGTCAAGTAGCCCTTACACAGCCTGGAGGTGTGTTGGGTCACTGTCCTGTTGAAAAAACAAATGATACTCCCACTAAGTGTGAACCAGATGTGATGGTGTATTGTTGCAGAATGCTGTGGTAGCCATGCTGGTTAAGTGCCTTGAATTCTAAATAAATCACTGACAGTGTCACCAGCAAAGCACCATCACACCTCCTCCATGTGTCATGGTAGGAACTACGTGCGGAGATCATCCGTTCACCTACCTACATTATTTCTCACAAAGACATGGCGGTTGGAACCAAAAATCTCAAATTTAGACTCCTCCGGTCTAAATGTCCAATGCTTGTGTTTCTTGGACCAAGTCTCTTCTTCTTATTGATGTCCTTTAGTAGTGGTTTGCAGCAATTCGACCATGAAGGCCGGATTCTCTTCTGAACAGTTGATGTTGAGATGCCTGTTACTTGAACTCTGAAGCATTTTATTTGGGCTGCAATTTCTGAGGCTGGTATCTCTACTGAACTCTGCAGTAGAGTTAATTCTGGGTCTTCCTTTTCTATGGCGGTCCTATTGCGAGCCAGTTTATTCATCAGCGCTTGATGTTGATTTGTGACTGCACTTGAAGCCATTTTTTGGATTGACTGACCTTCATGTTTTAGTAATGATAGACTGTCTTTTCTCTTTGCTTATTTTAGCTGTTCTTGCCATTTAATATGGACTTGTCTGTTACCAAATAGCGCTATCTTCTGTTTACCACCCCTACCTTGTCACCCCACAAATGTTTGGCTCAAAAGTATTAAGAAGGAAAGAAATTCCACAAATGAACTTTTAACACGGCACTCCTTTTGGTTGAAATGCATTCCCGGTGACAACCTCATGAAGTTGGTTGAGAGAATGCCAAGTGTGCAAAGCTGTCATCAAGGCAAAAGGTGGCGACTTGAAGAATCTCAAATATAAAATATATATTTTTTTTGTTTAACACGTTTTTGATTGCTACATGATTCCATATGTGTTACTTCATAGTTTTGATGTCTTCACTATTATTCTACAACGTGAAAAATCGTACAAATAAAGAAAAACCCTTGAATGTGTAGGTGTCAACTTTTAACTGGTACTGTGTGTACATATAACTAGGAATGTGTAAAATGTAGCTACGGTTTGTTACACAACTTGACAACACTGCCAGGTCACTGATGACCTCCCAATAGTCTTGTCACTTTGTCGTCTGTGATAAAGATAACTGTCGTGTCGTCAGCAACCTTAATGATGATATTGTAGTTGTGCCCGGCCATGCAGTCGTGGGAGAACAGGGAGTACAAGAGGGGACTACATTTATTGAGTAAATGGGAGGAGGTAAGGGAAGGGATTAATTTTATTTCTGACTTGTGTAACTCTTCTACTTGGCTGGTTACTGTTTGTAATTATTTGTCTGCTGGGCTATGTTCTCAAATAATCGTAAGGTTATTTTCTGGGCTAGGTATGTTCTGGGCTAGGTATGTTCTGGGCTAGGTATGCTATCGCCGTAAAGCATTTATTAAATCTGACACCGTGGTTGGATTCACAAGAAGTTCATCTTTAAACCTATGTAAAATGTTTTGTTTTCTGAATTTTTGTAAGGAGTATTTCTGTATTTGAATTTGGCGCTCTGCAATCTCACTGGATGTTGGCCAGATGGGACGCTAGTGTCCCACATAGCCTAGAGAGGTTAAGACACTTGCCAGCTAGTCAACGCATGCTCTGAATACGTGTCCTGGTAATCGGTCTGAACGATAACATGTTTAAAGGTCAAACAGCAGCCCGGAACAGCTGGTGCTGTCATGCATGGTTTAGTGTTGCTTGCCTCGATGCAAGCATAGTAGTCATTTATTTAATCTGGTTGACCTGCGTCACTGGACAGCTCGTGGCTGGGTTTCCCTTTGTAATCCATGATAGTTTGCAAGCCCTGTCACAAGAGGTTGTAGCGGGACTTCTTGTAAGTGTCCGGATTAGTGTCCCGCTCCTTGAAAGCGGCAGCTCTTGCCTTTAGCTCAGTGAGGATGTTGCCTGTAATCCATGGCTTCTGGTTAGGATATGTACGTAAGGTCACTGTGGGGGACCACGTCGTCGATGCACTTATTAATGAAGCCGTTGACTGGTGTCGTAAACTCCTCAATGTTATCGGATGAATCGCTGAACATATTCCAGTCTGTACTAGCAAAACAGTCCTGTATCTTAGCATCCGCTTCATTGGACCACTTCCTTATTGAGCGGGTCACTTGCACTTCCTGTTTGAGTTTTTGCTTGTAAACACGGAATCGGGAGGATAGTTATTGTCCGATTTGCCAAAGGGAGGGCGAGGGAGAGTCTTGTATGCGTTTCTGTGTGTGGAGTAAAGGGGATTGAGTTTTGTTGCCTCTAGTTTCACAGGCGACATCCTGGTAATTATGAGTTAAAACAGATTTGTTTCCCTGCAGTAAAATCACAGGTCACCGTCTCAGGATTTGCATGTTGTTTGGTTCTGGCCTTGTACAGCTCATTGAGTGCGGTCTGGTGGTAAATACAGCTATGTATGTTCTGCAGCTTGTCATGAGGTATTCTTACTCTGGTGAGGAAAAACTTGAGACTTTCTAAACATTAGAGCTCATACTCCAGCTGCTATTAAAGGAACATTCCCCCCATAAATTATCTTTTGGAATTAGTTTCATTAGGCAATTGTTGACATAGTCCCAAAATGTTTTGCTTGAAAGTAATCAGGTTTTCAAGATATTTAACTTTCAAAATACAGATATCATCACCGTATGATGTATTTTGCATTCTATGATTCAAAATGCATCATATGATTGTGCATCAAAAGACACACCCCTCCTCCCTTAGTCTTACCAGAGTCTGGTCGAGACGATGCGTGTAAAAACTAGAAAGATGTATATTATCCATGTCCTTGTTCAGCCACGACTCGGAGAATAGTCTCGAGCTCGTCCAGTTTCTCTGGTGATTGTTCGTTTGCCAATCGAAAGAAGGATAGAGGCAATTTATTTGCTCACCAACGTAGTCTCGCCGGGATCCTTGCTCTTTTGCCTCTTGTGCCATCGCTTCCTCGTTCGAGTCCCGGGGATTAGGGTCTGGTCCAGAGTAAGCAGAGTCCCGGGGATTAGGGTCTGGTCCAGAGTAAGCAGAGTCCCGGGGATTAGGGTCTGGTCCAGAGTAAGCAGAGTCCCGGGGATTAGGGTCTGGTCCAGAGTAAGCAGAGTCCCGGGGATTAGGGTCTGGTCCAGAGTAAGCAGAGTCCCGGGGATTAGGGTCTGGTCCAGAGTAAGCAGAGTCCCGGGGATTAGGGTCTGGTCCAGAGTAAGCAGAGTCCCGGGGATTAGGGTCTGGTCCAGAGTAAGCAGAGTCCCGGGGATTAGGGTCTGGTCCAGAGTAAGCAGAGTCCCGGGGATTAGGGTCTGGTCCAGAGTAAGCAGAGTCCCGGGGATTAGGGTCTGGTCCAGAGTAAGCAGAGTCCCGGGGATTAGGGTCTGGTCCAGAGTAAGCAGAGTCCCGGGGATTAGGGTCTGGTCCAGAGTAAGCAGAACGCCCAGAGCTGACGACTCTTTGAAGTAGAAATTGTCATCGAAATTGAGGTTTGTGATTGCAGTGCTGATGTCCAAAAGCTGTTTTCGGTCAAATATATTTAAATGTTTTGTTTTATGAGACCAACACTTGCAGAATATGGAGGTTAATCAAACCACAGAATGAACATTGTTTCACGCAAGCAGCTGTCAAATTTCACAAGTTCTTTCAGCTGATAATAAGGAACATTTGGGTCGACTACGTTCGGTTACGTTCTACTATTGTTTACAAGTGACACTTTATCGGCGCTGGAAAAAGTTGGGTTAGCAACATTTCCCTGTGGATACCCGATCTCAACCTCCTACCGTCAAAAGGACCAATAGCTCAGACAACCGGTAAAGGAAGTGTAAATATTATTATTTTCAACATTCTGGCTTGCAGAGATATTGCATATTTTTTTGCCAGACTTCTGGCTGAATTTGCATGGGGGAACCAGTCATCGGGTTGTTATACATTGATTATACTAATGTTAACCATCGTCATAAATACTAGTAAATAAAAACTGCTTTCTATGTTGATGTTCTTCTGTTCTGTCAGTGCATCAACCATGAAGGGAAATGCCGAACTGGACATTGATGACTCCAATACTTGGTTCAAAAACTTGGGTAAGAAATATACTCACTTTAATATTCATCCTCTAACATGTTGTCAATGGAAACGAAGATTCCTGACCAAAGTCACGTATAAAGGAGGTGGAGATGGGGGCTCCCGAATGGCACAGCGGTCTAAGGCACTGCATGTCCCATAGTCACGTATAAAGGAGGTGGAGATGGGGGCTCCCGAATGGCACAGCGGACTAAGGTACTGCATGTCCCATAGTCACATATAAAGGAGGTGGAGATGGGGGCTCCCGAATGGCACAGCGGTCTAAGGCACTGCATGTCCCATAGTCACATATAAAGGAGGTGGAGATGGGGGCTCCCAGCGGTCTAAGGCACTGCATGTCCCATAGTCACATATAAAGGAGGTGGAGATGGGGGCTCCCGAATGGCACAGCGGTCTAAGGCACTGCATGTCCCATAGTCACGTATAAAGGAGGTGGAGATGGGGGCTCCCGAATGGCACAGCGGTCTAAGGTACTGCATGTCGTGCTAGAGGTGTCACTACAGACCCTGGATCGAGATTGGGCTGTATCACAACTGACCATGATCGGGAGTCCCATAGGGTGGCGCACAATTGACTCCGCGTTGTCCGGGTTAGGGGAGGGTTTGGCCGAGGTAGGCCATCATTTTAAATAAGAATTTGTTCTTAATAACTGACTTGCCTAGTTAAATAAAAAAATGAATATACAGTTGAAGTCGGAAGTTTACATACACCTCAGCCAAATACATTTGAACTCAGTTTTTCACAATTCCTGACATTTCATCTTAAAAATTCCCTTTCTTTGGTCAGTTAGGATCACCACTTTATTTTCAGAATGTGAAATGTCAGAATAATAGTAGAGAGAAGCTTTTATTTCTTTCATCACATTCCCAGTGGGTCAGAAGTTTAGAAGTTTACATACACTCAAAGGTAGGCCTTGAAATACATCCACAGATACACCTCCAATTGGCTTCTAAAGCCATGACATCATTTTCTGGAATTTTCCAATCTGTTTAAAGACTCAGTCAACTTAGTACATGTACATTTCTGACCCACTGGAATTGTGATACTGTGAATTATAAGTGAAATAATCTGTCTGTAAACAATTGTTGGAAAAATTACTTGTCATGCACAAAGTAGATGTCTTAACCGACTTGCCAAAACTAAATGTGTGGAGTGGTTGAACAACAAGTTTTAATGTCTCCAACCTAAGTGTATTTAAACTTCTGACTTCAACTGTATGTATTATGTTGGTAGGCATTACCCAGTGTTCGACTTGCTCTTTGGAACCCAAGGGGCATGCAGCACATATGTGAAGCTAGCCACAATAATGATTAGCCACATTAGTGGAATTTGTGTTTCGCCTTCAAAATTAAAGTCCCTTATTTAAAGAAATGCAAATGGTTACAAATAGTCATGATCGGTTATGAAAAGCCAACTGACATTTACTCCTGAGGTGCTGACTTGTTGCACCCTCGACAACTACTGTAATTATTATTATTTGACCATGCTGGTCATTTATGAACATTTGAACATCTTGACCATGTTCTGTTATAATCTCCACCCGGCACAGCCAGTAGAGGACTGGCCACCCCACATAGCCTGGTTCCTCTCTAGGTTTCTTCCTAGGTTTTGGCCTTTCTAGGGAGTTTTTCCTAGCCACCGTGCTTCTACACCTGCATTGCTTGCTGTTTGGGATTTTAGGCCGAGTTTCTGTACAGCACTTTTAGATATCAGCTGATGTAAGAAGGGCTTTATAAATCAATTTGATTTGATATTTCGGTTGCAATGACGGACTACGTCATTGATTTCTAACAGGTGCAATAGGATGCGCAAGTACGACATGGTTCTCCTGGATGCAGTGTTAGCTTTCAAGTTGCTGTCTGTCTAGAAACAGTTGGCTTTGACTGCTTGTACTGTGATGACTTTTGCATCAATGAAGTCGGCACTAAAAAATAATTTTGGTTGAAAAGACGTCTGTCGCGCCAATAACAGATGGAATGCAAGTGAGTGACGCAGCATATCACACTGAGCAGCAGAAAGAAAAAGCACCAACGAGTCACGTTCTCAAGACAACCAGAAGAGGGCGCCATTTCCCAGCACAAATCCACTGGACAAATATGGAAGGAGATCAAAAATGTGCTATTTGTCAAAGCACTTACCATTGTTAAAGAATGTCCTCGTAAAAATGAACACGTTAAACTAACAGGAAGAGCCGTGTAACATTACACTGTTTTTCAAAAGAATCTGCTTCTGATACTGAAATCTTTTATAGTTGAATCCTTAGGATCTGCTGTGATTGATACTGCATGTACACGGACAGTGTGTGGTGCAAAATGGCTTGATAACTATGTCAGTGAACTAAATATGAAAGAAGTACAAAATATGATTGGCACACCAAGCAACAGAGCTTTCAAATTTGGAGATGGGAGAATCGTCCATTATACCAATAGAGTTAAGATGGTCTGACCAATTTTTCCAGGTAAGTGTCACATTGAAACAGAGGTGGTCCCTACAGATATCCCCTTACTGTTAAGCAAAGCTTCCCTCAAGAAGGCAGGGGCTGTTCTACACATAGAAAAATACAAGGCTGATGTTCAACAACCAGTGACTCTTGAACCAGGCCACTATTGTGTAAACATTTTTGACAAAGACGTCACACAAGTGGCAGCTTGAGTAATACAAATACAAACTGTCACACAACTCATTTGTAATGGGGAACTTGAATAATACTTGGGCATTTAATTATGTTGTTGATGTTTTATTTGTCTTTAAAGAAAAGGGGGAGATTGTTAAGTTCATGTTTTAAGTATCCCTATATTTCTGTTATTACGGGGCTATCACTCAGTCAAGAGTGCGCCTGCACGGGAAGTCTTGCTGTTGATGGACCTAGCCTGATGTGCGTTGGCTACCTTGTAGTGTGTTCATACGGTTCAGTAAACTTTGTTAAACTGGAACATTGTCGTTGTATCATTTTGAGTTAACTTGTTATGGCTGCAATCCCAATAACGGGATCGATATGACAACTACCAGTGAAAATAGAGGTCGCCAAATTCAAACCACAGAAATCTCATAATTACAATTCCTAAAACATACATGTGTCTTATATCATTTTAAAGCTTTTCTCGTTGTTAATCCCACCAAAGTGTCCGATTTCAAATAGGCTTTTCAGCGAAAGCACTACAAACGATTATGTTAGGTCTCCACCAAACCACAATAAGCACAGCCATTTTCCAGCTAAATATAGCATTCACAAAAAGCAGAAATAAAGATAATTCAAGGTTAGTGATTAATTTTATCTTCATCAGATGACACTCATAGGACTTCATGTTACACAATACATGCATGTTTTGTTTGATAAAGTTCATATTTATATAAAATCTGAGTTTACATTGGCTATGTAGATTCACTAGTTCCAAAAACATCAAGTGATTTTGCATAGCCACATCGTTTCAACAGAAATACTCATCATAAATGTAGATGATAATACAAGTTATACACATGGAATTATAGATATACCTCTACTTAATGCAACCGCTGTGTCAGATTTAAAAAAAACTTTACGGAAAAAGCAACACATGCAATAATCTGAGACGGCGCTCAGAAATATAATACAATTAGCCGCCATGTTGGAGTCAACAGAAACCAGAAAATACATGATAAATGTTTCCTTACCTTTGATGAACATCATCAGAATGCAGTCCTAGGAATCCCAGGTCCACAATAAATGCTTGATTTGTTCTAAAATGTCCGTTATTTATGTTCAGTTAGCTACTTTGGTTAGCGCGTTTGGTAAACAATTCCAAAGTCACAAAGCGCGTCCCCTATAACATGACGAAATGTCCAAAAGTTCCGTAACAGTCAGTAGAAACATGTCAAACAATGTACTGAATCAATCTTTAGAATGTTGTTTACATATATCTTGAATAACGTTCCAACCGGAGAATTAGAATGACTTCAGATGAGCGATGGAACGCAGGTGCTTCCCCTGTGAACGCGCATAGTGAATGCATGGTCAACTCGTGGCAGTGGTGACTATTTCCGGTCTCATTCGACCCCCCTTCACATTAGTCAGACAAAGTTCTATTGACTGTTGACATCTAGTGGAAGGCGTAGGAAGTGAAAACTCATCCATATCTCGCTGTAATTTCAATGAGAGCTTGGTTGAAGATCTGCCACCCCCAGAAAAAACAACAACAGGAAGTGGAATTTCTCTCTATATGAGTTCTGTTATACTCACAGACATAATTCAAACAGTTTTAGAAACTTCAGAGTGTTTTCTATCCAATACTAATAATAATATGCATATATTAGCAATTGAAAGTGAGGAGCAGGCCGTTTTACTCTGGGCACCTTATTCATCCAAGCTACTCAATACTGCCCCTGCAGCCATAAAAAGTTAACAGTGAAGATATCAAACTGAAATAACACATGGAATCATGTAGTAAGCAAGAAAGTGTTAAACAAATCAAAAGCACCCCCCACACCAAAACACTTCCTCCTCCTCCTCCATGCTTTATGGTGGGAAATACACATGGGGAGATCATCCGTTCTCAAAAAAACATGGCATTAGGAGCCAAAAATCGCCAATTTGGACTCCAGACCAAAGGACTGATTTCCACCGGTCTACGTCCATTGATCGTGTTTCTTGGCCCAAGCAAGTCTCTTCTTCTTATTGGTGTCCTTTAGTAGTGGTTTTTGTTGTTGCAGCAATTCAACCATGAACGCCTGATTCACAGTCGCCTCTGAACAGTTGCTGTTGAGATGTTTGTTACTTGAACTCTAAAGAATTTATTTGGGCTGCAATTTCTGTGGCTGGTAACTCCTAAATGAACTTATCCTCTGCAGCAGAGGTAACTCTGGGTTTTCCTTTCCTGTGGCGGTCCTCATGAGAGCCAGTTTCATCATAGCGATTTATGGTTCAAGAAACTTTCAATGTTCTTGACATTTTCCGTATTGACTGACCTTCATGTCTTAAAGTAATGATGGACTGTCCTTTCTCTTTGCTTATATGAGCTGATCTTGTTCATAATATGGACTTGGTCTTTTACCAAATCGGCCTATCTTCTGTATACCCCCTTTCCTTGTCACTGATTGGCTCAAACACACAAGGGTTTGAACCTTTTTTCAATTTTCTCCTAAAATGACATACCAAAATCTATATGCGTATTCTTGCTACCATTTGAAAATAAACATTTTGATGTTTGTGGAAATGTGAAATTAATGTAGGAGAATATAACACATTAGATCTGGTGAAAGATAATAGAATGGAAAACAACATGTTTTAAAAATGTTTTTTTGTTTCATCTTTGAAATGGAAGAGAAAGGCCGTAATTTATTATTCCAGGTTAGGTGCAATTACGATTTTTGTGTATGTGCAAAGTTTTTTAGACTGATACAGTGAACATAACCATTGCATTTCTGTTCAAAATGTTGTATCACGTCTGCCCAAATCTGCCTAATTGGTTTGCACAGTGATACATGTCCATTGATTCATAAATCTCCTCAAACAATAGCATTTCACTGTAATAGCTACTGTAAACTGGACAGTGCAGGGAGATTAACACGAATGTAAGCTTTCTGCCCATATCAGATATGTCTCTGTTTTTGGAAAGTTTCTTGTTTCTTACAACCTCAGGCTAATCACATTAGCCTATGTTAGCTCACCCATAACGCGGGGGGGAACACAGAGGTTTTTAAGAAGGAAAGAAAAATTCCACCAACGAACCATTAACAAGGCACACCTGTTTATTTAAATGCATTCCAGGTGACTACCTCATAAAGCTGGTTGAGAGCGCCAAGATTGTGCAAAGCTGTCGTCAAGGCAAAGTGTGGCTATTTGAAGAATCTGAAATATAAAATAGATTTTTATTTGTTTAACACTTTTGGTTACTACATGAGTTATTTTGTAGTTCACCATTATTTCACTACTTCACTATTATTCTCGAATGTAGAAAATAGCTAAAATAAAGAACACCTCCTCATTCAAGGGCTTTTCCAAAACTTTTGACCGATAGTGTAAAATTCTTATTTAGTGTTTTTTATTTATTATCTTACACTACATGACCAAAAGTATGTGGATACCTGCTCGTCAAACATCTTATGCCAAAATCATGGGCAATGATATGGATAAACCATTTCTGTGCTTTCCAACTTTGTGCCAACAGTTTGGGGAAGACCCTTTCCTGTTTTACCATTACTATGCCCCTGTGCACAAAGCAAGATCCATACAGAAATGGTTTGTTGAGATCGGTGTGGAAGAACTTGCCTGGCCTGCACAGAGCCTTGACCGCAACCCCACCGAACACCTTCGTGATGAGTTTGTGAAGTCGACTGCAAACCAGGTCTAATCGCCCAGCATCCGAGCCCGACCTCACTAATGCTCATGTGGCTGAATGGAAACAAGTCCCCGTTCCAACATCTAGTATAAAGCCTTCCCAGAAGAGTGGAGGCTGTTATAGCAGCAGAGGGACCAACTCTATATTAATGCCCATGATTTTGGAATGAGATGTTTGACAAGCAGGTGTCCACATACTTTTGGACATGTAGTGTATGTTTAATCCTTTATCGTGGTTGATGTCTTGATGGGTTTGTCTAAAATCGGGTGATGTAAAACAACTTTTCGGTCCTTGCATTTATGGCAGTGTAGGTTGTTGTTATATCCAGGAATTGTGTACAGATCCATGCGACATGGGGCTGTGCATTATCATGCTGAAACATGAGGTGATGGTGGATGAATGGCACCACAAGGGGCCTCAGAATCTCATCATGCTGAAACATGAGGTGATGGTGGATGAATGGCACCACAAGGGGCCTCAGAATCTCATCATGCTGAAACATGAGGTGATGGTGGATGAATGGCACCACAAGGGGCCTCAGAATCTCATCATGCTGAAACATGAGGTGATGGATGAATGGCACCACAAGGGGCCTCAGAATCTCATCATGCTGAAACATGAGGTGATGGTGGATGAATGGCACCACAAGGGGCCTCAGAATCTCATCATTCTGAAACATGAGGTGATGGATGAACGGCACCACAATGGGCCTCAGGATCTCATCATGCTGAAACATGAGGTGATGGATGAACGGCACCACAAGGGGCCTCAGGATCTCATCATGGTTTTTCTGTTCATTCAAATAGCTATTGATAAAATGTTATTTGTGTTCATTGTCTGTAGCGTATTTATATTCCCATAACTCCACCACCACCATGGGGCACTATGGTCACAACATTGACATCAGCAAACCGCTAGCCCACACAATGCCATACATGCTATGCTGTCTAGTGATGCAACCTCTCTTACCACTCAGTGCCTGGGCCTACCTCCACTGTACCCGCACCCCACCATACCCCTGTCTGCACATTACGGCCTGAATCTATTCTACCCAGAAATCTGCTCCTTTGATTCTTTGTGCCCAACGCTCTCGACGACCAGTTTTGATAGCCTTTAGCTGTACCCTCATCCTACTCCTCCTCTGTTCCTCGAGTGATGTGGAGGTTAACCCAGGCCCTGCGTGTCCCCAGGCACTCTCATTTGTTGACTTCTGTGATCGAAAAAGCCATGGTTTCATGCATGTTAACATCAGAAGCCTCCTCCCTAAGTTTGTTTTACTCACTGCTTTAGCACAATCCGCCAACCCTGATGTCCTTGCCGTGTCTGAATCCTGGCTTAGGAAGGCCACCAACAATTCTGAGATTTCCATACCCAACTATAACATCTTCCGTCAAGATAGAACTGCCAAAGGGGGAGGAGTTCCAATCTACTGCAGAGAGAGCCTGCAAAGTTCTGTCATACTTTCCAGGTCTATACCTAAACAGCTCGAAATTCTAATTTGAAAAATGAATTTCTCCAGAAATAAGTCTCTCACTGTTGACGCCTACTATCGACCCTCCTCAACTCCCAGCTGTGCCCTGGACACCATTTGTGAATTGATCTTCCCCCATCTAGCTTCAGAGTTTGTTCTGTTAGGTGACCTAAACTGGGATATGCTAAACACCCCGGCAGTCCTACAATCTAAGCTAGATGCCCTCAATCTCACACATATCACCAAGGAACCCACCAGTACAACCCTAAATCCGTAAACATGGGCACCCTCATAGACATTATCCTGACCAACTTGCCCTCCAAATACACCTCTGCTGTTTTCAATCAGGATCTCAGCGATCACTGCCTCATTGCCTGTATCCGCTATTGGTCCTCGGTCAAACGACCACCCTTCATCACTGTCAAACGCTCCCTAAAACACTTCTGCAAGCAGGCCTTTCTAATCGACCTGCCCCGGGTATCCTGGAAGGATATTGACCTCATCCCGTCAGTCGAGGATGCCTGGTCGTTCTTTAAAAGTAATTTCCTCACCATCTTAGATAAGCATGCCCCCTTCAAAAAATGCAGAACTAAGAACAGATATAGCCTTGGTTCACTCAAGACCTGACTGCCCTTGACCAGCACAAAAACATTTGTGGCGGACTGCAATAGCATCGAATAGTCCCCGCGATATGCAACTGTTCAGGGATGTCAAGAACCAATAGACGCAGTCAGTCAGGAAAGCAAAGGCTAGCTTTTTCAAGCAGAAATTTGCATCCTGTAGCTCTAACTCCAAAAAGTTTTGGGACACTTTAAAGTCCATAGAGGACAAGAGCACCTCCTCCCAACTGCCCACTGCACTGAGGCTAGGTAACACGGTCACCACCGATAAATCCATGATAATCGAAAATGTCAATAAGCCTAATTTCTCTACGGCTGGCCATGCCTTCCTCCTGGCTACTCCAACCCTGGCCAACAGCTCCGCTTCCCCCCCGCAGCTACTCACCTGAGCCTCCCTAGCTTCTCCTTCACCCAAATCCAGATAGCAGATGTTCTGAAAGAGCTGCAAAACCTGGACCCGTACAAATCAGCTGGGCTAGACAATCTGGGCCCTCTCTTTCTAAAACTATCCGCCGCCATTGTTGCAACCCCTATTACCAGCCTTTTCAACCTCTTTCGTATAGTCCAAGATCCCTAAAAATTGGAAAGCTGCCGCGGTCACCTTCCCCCCCCCCCCCCCCCCCCCCCTCTTCAAAGGGGGTGACACTCTATACCCAAACTGCTATAGACCTATATCTATCCTGCCCTGCCTCTCTAAAGTCTTCGAAAGTCCAGTTAATAAACAGATCACTGACCATTTCGAATCCCACCGTACCGGTTCACCTAAGCCACGCTCAATGTACTAAACAATATCAGAACCGCCATCAATAAACGAAAGTACTGTGCAGCCGTCTTCATAGACCTGTCAAAGGCTTTTGACTGTCAATCACCGTATTCTTATCGGCAGACTCCATAGCCTTGGTTTCTCTAACGACTGTCTCGCCTGGTTCACCAACTACTTTGCAGACAGAGTTCAATGCGTCAAATCGGAGGGCCTGTTAAATTCTCGGGCCGACTCTTTTCTCTGTATATATCAACAATGTCGCTCTTGCTGCGGGTGATTCCCTGATCCACCTCTATGCAGCCGACACCATTCTGTATACATCTGGCCCTTCTTTGGACACTGTGTTAACTACCCTCCAAACGAGCTTCAATGCCTAACAACATTCCTTCCGTGGCCTCTAACTTCTCTTAAACGCTAGCAAAACCAAATGCATGCTTTTCAACTGTTCGCTGCCCGCACGCCTGACTAGCATCACTACTCTGGACGGCTCTGACTTAGAATACGTGGACAACTACAAATACCTAGGTGTCTGGCTAGACTGTAAACTCTCCTTCCAGACTCATATTAAACATCTCCAATCCAAAATCAAATCTAGATTCAACTTTCTATTCCGCAACAAAGCCTCCTTCACTCACACCGCCAAGCTTACCCTAGTAAAAATGACTATCCTATCAATCCTCGACTTCGGCGATGTCATCTACAAAATAGCTTCCAATACTCTTCTCAGCAAATTGTATGTAGTCTATCACAGTGCCATCCGTTTTGTTACCGAAGCGCCTTACACCACCCACCACTGCGACCTGTATGCGCTAGTCGGCTGGCCCTTGCTACATATTCATCGCCAGACCCACTGGCTCCAGGTCATCTATAAATCTATGCTAGGTAAAGCTCCGCCTTATCTCAGCTCACTGGTCACGATAACAACACCCACCCGTAGCACGCGCTCCAGCAGGTATATCTCACTGGCTATTCCCAAAGCCAGCACCTCTTTGGCCGCCTTTCCTGCCAGTGACTGGAACGAATTGCAAAAATCGCTGAAGTTGGAGACTTATATTTCCCTCACTAACTTTAAACATCAGCTAACCGATCGCTGCAGCTGTACATCTGTAAATAGCCCACCCAATCTACCTACCTTATCCCCATACTGTTTTTTATTTACTTTGCTGCTCTTTTGCACACCAGTATCACTACTTCAAATCAAATGTATTTATATATCAAAGTGCTGTACAGAATACCAGCCTAAATACCCAAACAGCAAGCAATGCAGGTGTAGAAGCACGGTGGCTAGGAAAAACTCCCTAGAAAGGGCAAATCCTAGGAAGAAACCTAGAGAGGAACCACGCTATGAGAGGTGGCCAGTCCTCTTCTGGCTGTGCCGGGTGGAGATTATAACAGAACATGGCCAAGATGTTCAAATGTTCATAAATGACTAGCATGGTCAAATAATAGTAATCACAGTAAACAGGTCAGGGTTCCATAACCGCAGGCAGAACAGTTGAAACTGGAGCAGCAGCACGGCCAGGTGGACTGGGGACAGCAAGGAGTCAAATCAGTTTTCTTGATCTTCTGATCTTGTGTGAAGATAATGTTCTATACACTGATCTTTACAGGAAGTCCACTGATCGTAACAGTTTGTTGAGGGCTGATAGTTGTCACCCACTTCCCTTGAAAAATAGTTTGCCCTACAGCCAATTCTGTCGAATCAAAAAAATTATCAGATTTCGATAGAAATATGGCTGAGACGCAAAGAAAGTTCAAGGAGAGGGATTACAAAAATGATCAGATTAACATTGAGAAAATTCCAAACTAAACATGACCCTTTTCAAGGTCAGTCTCGCAAAAAGACGCATTCTTGTGTTCTAACTATTCAAAGGGTTTTGAACAAATTAAGGGAATTGTTCACAAACATTGGCACATTCTAAAATCCGATTATAGTCTCGGTAAGCTTGGCTGTTCTTAATTAAAAAATAAAGTTTTCTACTCCGCTAGCCAGCACCTCGCCTAAATAGGTGTGCGTTTCTTTTTCTTCCAGACAACAAGGAGTCATCATGCCAGGTAGTCCTGAGGCATGATCCTAGGCTTCAAGTCCCCCGAGAAAGAGAAAGAAAGAGAGAATTAGAGAGAGCATACTTAAATTCACACAGGACACCAGATAAGACAGGAGAAACACTCCAGATATAACAGACTGACCCTAGCCCCCCGACACATAAACTACTTACAAACCATCATCTGCTCATCTATCACTCCAGTGATGTAATTAATTACTTTGCTACTATGTCCTATTTATTGCCTTACCACCTCACGCCATTTGCACACACTGTATAGACTTTATTTTTTCCCCTATTGTGTTATTGACTGTACGCTTGTTTATTCCATGTGTAACTCTGTGTTGTTGTATGTGTCGCACTGCTTTGCTTTATCTTGGCCAGGTCACAGTTGTAAATGAGAACTTGTTCTCAACTTGCCTACCTGGTTAAATAAAGGTGAAATAAAAAAAATATTTCAAACCAAATATTGTATTATGTTACTGGGTGACTTGAGTCATTTTCTATTAAGGTATCTTTACTTTTACTCAAGTATGACAATTGAGTACATGTTCCGTTTATATTTTCTTCCATAATGTCACCTCACCTTGATACCTAAAATTGATAATGTCATTAGTGTGGTTCTTCAATAATTATGCATAATACTTATTGGATACGTGTTTGGTGATTTATTTTTCCACATCTGATCCAGGAAGGAATTTTGAACGACAGTCAAGTGATGAACAGCTGTGGTGATCAGCACATGGAATAGCCAACGTGCTGGAAAAGAGTTGTTGGCGAGGAATGTCCAGAATATAATATTTTGGTGTCTCATTCGTTATGCCGGTGAAGACCATTGTGCCTGGACCCATGTTGGATCTAATATCCCTAGCAAGTTGACCATATGTCGTCAGCTTGATTTACAGTAGAGTCTCATTAGATTTAACAGAGAAAGCATCAAGGTAATGAGTTCTTGTTTTTGTGCCTCGGACACAGAGTCTTCTGTGTGTAGGATAGACTGTGTAGGATAGACTGTGTAGGATAGACTGTGTAGGATAGACTGTGTAGGATGGACTGTGTAGGATGGACTGTGTAGGATAGACTGTGTAGGATAGACTGTGTAGGATAGACTGTGTAGGATAGACTGTGTAGGATAGACTGTGTAGGATAGACTGTGTAGGATAGACTGTGTAGGATGGACTGTGTAGGATGGACTGTGTAGGATAGACTGTGTAGGATAGACTGTGTAGGATAGACTGTGTAGGATAGACTGTGTAGGATAGACTGTGTAGGATGGACTGTGTAGGATGGACTGTGTAGGATGGACTGTGTAGGATAGACTGTGTAGGATAGACTGTGTAGGATAGACTGTGTAGGATAGAGGATGTGTAGGATAGACTGTGTAGGATAGACTGTGTAGGATAGACTGTGTAGAGGATAGACTGTGTAGGATAGATGGTGTGTAGGATAGACTGTGTAGGATAGACTAGGATAGACTGTGTAGGATAGACTGTGTAGGATAGACTGTGTAGGATAGACTGTGTAGGATAGAGTGTGTAGGATAGACTGTGTAGGATAGACTGTGTAGGATAGAGTGTGTAGGATAGACTGTGTAGGATAGACTGTGTAGGATAGACTGTGTAGGATAGAGTGTGTAGGATGGACTGTGTAGGATGGACTGTGTAGGATGGACTGTGTAGGATGGACTGTGTAGGATGGACTGTGTAGGATGGACTGTGTAGGATGGAGTGTAGGATAGGACTGTGAGGTGTGTAGGATGGACTGTGTAGGATAGAGGATGTGTAGGATAGACTGTGTAGGATGGACTGTGTAGGATAGACTGTGTAGGATAGACTGTGTAGAGGATAGACTGTGTGGAGGATAGGAGTGTGTAGGATAGAGTGTGTAGGATAGAGTGTGTAGGATGGACTGTGTAGGAGGATAGGATGTGTAGGATAGACTGTGTAGGATAGAGTGTGTAGGATAGACTGTGTAGGATGGACTGTGTAGGATAGAGAGGATAGACTGTGTGATACTGTGTAGGATAGACTGTGTAGGATGGAGAGACTGTGTAGGATAGACTGTGTAGGATAGACTGTGAGGATGTGTAGGATAGACTGTGTAGGATAGACTGTGTAGGATAGACTGTGTAGGATAGACTGTGTAGGATAGACTGTGTAGGATAGACTGTGTAGGATAGACTGTGTAGGATAGAGTGTGTAGGATAGACTGTGTAGGATAGACTGTGTAGGATAGACTGTGTAGGATAGACTGTGTAGGATAGAGTGTGTAGGATAGAGTGTGTAGGATAGACTGTGTAGGATAGACTGTGTAGGATAGACTGTGTAGGATAGACTGTGTAGGATAGAGTGTGTAGGATAGAGTAATGGTTACCCGGACTATTTGCATTGTTTTACACTGCTGCTACTCGCTGTTTTTATTTTCTATTATCTATAGTCACTTTATCCTACATGTACATATTACCTCAACTAACATGTACCCCCTCACATTGACTCAGTGTAGGTACCCCCTGTATATAGCCTCCACATTGACTCTGTACCGTAACACCCTGTATATAGCCTCCACATTGACTCTGTACTGGTACCCCCTGTATATAGCCTCCACATTGACTCAGTACCGGTACCCCCTGTATATAGCCTCCATATTGACTCTGTACCGTAATACCCTGTATATAGCCTCCACATTGACTCAGTACCGGTACCCCCTGTATATAGCCTCATTACTAACATGTACCCCCTCACATTGACTCAGTACCGGTACCCCCTGTATATAACCTCATTACTAACATGTACCCCCTCACATTGACTCAGTACCGGTACCCCCTGTATATAGCCTCATTACTAACCTGTACCCTGCACATTGACTCAGTACCGGTACCCCCTGTATATAGCCTCATTACTAACCTGTACCCTGCACATTGACTCAGTACCGGTACCCCCTGTATATAACCTCATTACTAACCTGTACCCCCTCACATTGACTCAGTACCGGTACCCCCTGTATATAGCCTCATTACTAACCTGTACCCTGCACATTGACTCAGTACCGGTACCCCCTGTATATAACCTCATTACTAACATGTACCTCCTCACATTGACTCAGTACCGGTACCCCCTGTATATAGCCTCATTGCTAACCTGTACCCCCTCACATTGACTCAGTACCGGTACCCCCTGTATATAACCTCATTACTAACATGTACCCCCTCACATTGACTCAGTACCGGTACCCCCTGTATATAGCCTCATTACTAACCTGTACCCTGCACATTGACTCAGTACCGGTACCCCCTGTATATAACCTCATTACTAACATGTACCCCCTCACATTGACTCAGTACCGGTACCCCCTGTATATAGCCTCATTACTAACCTGTACCCTGCACATTGACTCAGTACCGGTACCCCTGTATATAACCTCATTACTAACATGTACCCCCTCACATTGACTCAGTACCGGTACCCCCTGTATATAACCTCATTACTAACATGTACCCCCTCACATTGACTCAGTACCGGTACCCCCTGTATATAGCCTCATTACTAACATGTACCCCCTCACATTGACTCAGTACCGGTACCCCCTGTATATAACCTCATTACTAACATGTACCCCCTCACATTGACTCAGTACCGGTACCCCCTGTATATAACCTCATTACTAACATGTACCCCCTCACATTGACTCAGTACCGGTACCCCCTGTATATAGCCTCATTACTAACATGTACCCCCTCACATTGACTCAGTACCGGTACCCCCTGTATATAACCCTGTTATTGTTATTTTATTGTTGCTCTTTTTCATTTACTTTACTAAGCAAACTAAATATTTTCTTAACTCTCTTTGTCTTAACTGCATTGTTGGTTAAGGGCTTGTCAGTCAGCATTTCACTGTACGGTCTACACTTGTATTCAGCGTTTCACTGTACGGTCTACACTTGTTGTATTCAGCACATTTGGATTTTCTTTCAAACCATGTAGTAATGTTTATCCCAATATCACACATTGGCCCCATTTTATTTCTAGAAAGACAAAATTGGGATCATTAACATTGCATGGGTGTCCATAATAAAGCATTACTCTGCCTTTTTAACAGCACTATCAACAAGGCAGGTCCTACAGGCCCTAGTTTCTACCTTCTTAACAACACTATCAACAAGGCAGGTCCTACAGGCCCTAGTTTCTACCTTCTTAACAACACTATCAACAAGGCAGGTCCTACAGGTCCTAGTTTCTACCTTCTTAACAACACTATCAACAAGGCAGGTCCTACAGGCCCTAGTTTCTACCTTCTTAACAACACTATCAACAAGGCAGGTCCTACAGGCCCTAGTTTCTACCTTCTTAACAACACTATCAACAAGACAGGTCCTACAGGCCCTAGTTTCTACCTTAACAACACTATCAACAAGACAGGTCCTACAGGCCCTAGTTTCTACCTTCTTAACAGCACTATCAACAAGGCAGGCCCTAGTTTCTACCTTCTTAACAACACTATCAACAAGGCAGGTCCTACAGGCCCTAGTTTCTACCTTCTTAACAACACTATCAACAAGACAGGTCCTACAGGCCCTAGTTTTGTCGCACCTGGACTACTGTTCAGTCGTGTGGTCAGGCAACACAAAAAAGGACTTAAGAAAATTGGTTCAGAACAGGGCAGCACGGCTGGCCCTTGGATGTACACAGAGAGCTAATAATAATATGCATGTCAATCTCTCCTGGCTGATAGTGGAGGAGAGATTGACTTCATCACTACTTTTATTTATGAGGGGTATTAACATGTTGAATGCACCGAGCTGTCTGTTTTGAATTACTGGCGCACAGCTTGGACACCCATGCATACCCCACAATACATGCCACAAAGGGTCTCTTCAAAGTCCAGAACTGACTATGGGAGGCGCACAGTACTACATAGAGCCATGACTACATGGAACTCTATTCCACAGTACTACATAGAGCCATGACTACATGGAACTCTATTCCACAGTACTACATAGAGCCATGACTACATGGAACTCTATTCCACAGTACTACATAGAGCCATGACTACATGGAACTCTATTCCACAGTACTACATAGAGCCATGACTACATGGAACTCTATTCCACAGTACTACATAGAGCCATGACTACATGGAACTCTATTCCACAGTACTACATAGAGCCATGACCACATGGAACTCTATTCCACAGTACTACATAGAGCCATGACTACATGGAACTCTATTCCACAGTACTACATAGAGCCATGACTACATGGAACTCTATTCCACAGTACTACATAGAGCCATGACTACATGGAACTCTATTCCACAGTACTACTTAGAGCCATGACTACATGGAACTCTATTCCACAGTACTACATAGAGCCATGACTACATGGAACTCTATTCCACAGTACTACATAGAGCCATGACTACATGGAACTCTATTCCACAGTACTACATAGAGCCCTGACTACATGGAACTCTATTCCACAGTACTACATAGAGCCATGACTACATGGAACTCTATTCCACAGTACAACATAGAGCCATGACTACATGGAACTCTATTCCACAGTACTACATAGAGCCATGACTACATGGAACTCTATTCCACAGTACTACATAGAGCCATAACTACATGGAACTCTATTCCACAGTACTACATAGAGCCATGACTACATGGAACTCTATTCCACAGTACTACATAGAGCCATAACTACATGGAACTCTATTCCACAGTACTACATAGAGCCATGACTACATGGAACTCTATTCCACAGTACTACATAGAGCCATGACTACATGGAACTCTATTCCACAGTACTACATAGAGCCATGACTACATGGAACTCTATTCCACAGTACTACATAGAGCCATGACTACATGGAACTCTATTCCACAGTACTACATAGAGCCATGACTACATGGAACTCTATTCCACAGTACAACATAGAGCCATGACTACATGGAACTCTATTCCACAGTACAACATAGAGCCATGACTACATGGAACTCTATTCCACAGTACTACATAGAGCCATGACTACATGGAACTCTATTCCACAGTACTACATAGAGCCATGACTACATGGAACTCTATTCCACAGTACTACATAGAGCCATGACTACATGGAACTCTATTCCACAGTACTACATAGAGCCATGACTACATGTATCTCTATTCCACATCAGGTAACTGATACAGCAGTAGAATCAGATTTTAAAAAGCAGATAAAAATACACCTTATGGAACAGCGGGGACTGTGAAGCAACAGACACATAGACACATGCACACACACACATGATAACGTGCACTATACACACACACACATGATAACGTGCACTATACACACATACACATGATAACGTGCACTATACACACATACACATGGATTTTGTTTTGTAGTGGTGGGGTTGGGGCCTGAGGGCACACAGTGTGTTGTGAAATCAGAAAATCTACTTGAATGTTTTTAAAATTGTATGAACTGCCTTAATTTGGCTGGACCCCAGGAAGAGTAGCTGCTGCCTAGGCACCAGCTAATGGAGATCCATAATAAATACAAATGAAGTGGGATGAAGTTCCATGTACTTACCACTGAGAACATGGAGGAGAGGCACACAGTAGAGAACCTAAAAGTGGCATTAACTATTGCTGAGTGGGTGGGGAACAGGGTCATGTCTAGATGGGATGCAGCTTTTATCAAATTGACATGGAAAATGTAATGTTTTGTCTAACCGTTTTTCTAACCTGACCCTAATTCTCCTAACCTGCTGCGTTAATTCTCCTAACCTGCTGTGTTAATTCTCCTAACCTGCTGCGTTAATTCTCCTAACCTGCTGCCTTAATTCTCCTAACCTGCTGCCTTAATTCTCCTAACCTGCTGCTTTAATTCTCCTAACCTGCTGCGTTAATTCTCCTAACCTGCTGCCTTAATTCTCCTAACCTGCTGCCTTAATTCTCCTAACCTGCTGCCTTAATTCTCCTAACCTGCTGCCTTAATTCTCCTAACCTGCTGCCTTAATTCTCCTAACCTGCTGCCTTAATTCTCCTAACCTGCTGCCTTAATTCTCCTAACCTGCTGCGTTAATTCTCCTAACCTGCTGCCTTAATTCTCCTAACCTGCTGCGTTAATTCTCCTAACCTGCTGCCTTAATTCTCCTAACCTGCTGCGTTAATTCTCCTAACCTGCTGCCTTAATTCTCCTAACCTGCTGCAGACGTTTTCCTAAACCTTCTAGGAAAAGTCCATTTTGACTTGACAAAACCCAGAGGACTGTAGTAAGAGTCATTGTCCAACACAGAGAACTTAATTGCCCCGTAGCAGTCATACTCAATGGGGGCTGAAAACCGACAAAAAAGGGATGTTTAAGTAAATGTTTTCCATTTGTCACATCCTTACTTCTATAATGGCGAATGTCAGACTTCTCTTTCACTGTGGTTGTTAGAATAGGCTGATTTAACACCCTGAAAACAACACTGTTTGCTGTCGTGGCGTTTTGCGTCATTCTGGTTGGTCAGAGTAGAGCAATGTTTTATTTTAAAATGCCCATCCCTATGACCCATCATCTGTCCGGTATGTTACCTTGTCTCTGGACCCCCAATAACTAATGTGACTTAATATGTCCTGCAGATTCTCCCTCTGATTTTGGGGAAGAGCTTCCCCCTCTGCCTCCCTCTCCGACCTTCACCCCTGTAGAGAAGGAGGAGAAGACTGGTAACCCTGTAGAGAAGGAGGAGAAGACTGGTAACCCTGTAGAGAAGGAGAGGAGAGAACCATCATCAGTTCCAGAGACTGGTGAAGTGGTAAAACACCTCATACTATTCTGCAATGGAATGAAATGAAATGTCAGAATGCACACTTATGAACTGTTGACACCAGGTGCCCCAAGGAGAAGAGATGCACAAGGAGGGGAGAGCAGAGAGCACTTTTCTGGATACTGGTAGGTGATGACTGTTGATAACTGATAGCTAGTGACTGAAATGGCTTGTTACTGGGGCAGTATCTCTGGGCATATGTTAATGTTTCACCAGCCCACCTCTGTAGAAATCATCAACCCTGTTCTGTGTTTTCCTTGACTGAGGTAGAGAGCCCGTTTAAAAAGCACGCTCCCATCAAGACCTCCAGCCCCATGAAGCGGCAGGAGGGGGATGAGGACAAGGACAGAACAGCCTCTCCATTGCTGTTGACCTGTGATGATGATGATGATGATGATGAAGATGACCACGGCCCTGTAAAGCAGCCTATCACTGCCCTGACACCACAGTGCAACAGACAAGCAGCAGACGGGTAAGATGCATCCCAACTCCATAATGATATGGAACGCTTGACAATGAGTTTGTTGTTTTTAGTCTTGTTGTAGATGTGTTATATTGATTCAAATAGGGGGAAAATGTGTTTCCTCTACACTTCTCTGATGTTCCCCTCTCTTTTATACCCCCCTGGTTTCCCCCCTCCTTCTATAACCCCCTGGTGTTCCCCCTCCTTCTATACCCCCTGGTTTCCCCCTCCTTCTATACCCCCTGGTGTTCCCCCTCCTTCTATAACCCCTGGTGTTCCCCCTCCTTCTATAACCCCTGGTGTTCCCCGTTCTATAACCCCCTGGTTTCCCCGTTCTTTTATACCCCCTTGTGTTCCCCCTCCTTTTATACCCCCTGGTGTTCCCCCTTCTTCTATAACCCCCTCTTCTATAACCCCTGGTGGTCCTCCTCTTCTATAACCCCCTGGTGGTCCCCTCCTTTATACCTCTCTGGTGTTTCCTCTTCTATACCCCCTGGTGTCCCCCTCCTTTTATACCTCCCTGGTGTTCCCCCTCCTTTTATATCTCCCTGGTGTTCCCCTCCTTTTATACCCCCTGGTGTCCCCCTTCTTCTATACCCCCTGGTGTTCCCCTTCTTTATACCCCCCTGGTGTTCCCCCTTCTTCTATACCCCCTGGTGTTCCCCCTCTTCTATACCCCATGGTGTTCCCCTTCTTCTATACCCCCTGGTGTCCCCCTCCTTCTATACCCCCTGGTGTTCCCCCTTCTTCTATACCCCCTGGTGTTTCCCTTCTTCTTTTATACTTCTATACCTCCCTGGTGTTCCCCCTCCTTTTATACCTCCCTGGTGTTCCCCCTCTTCTATACCTGGTGTTCCCCCTCTTCCCTGGTGTTCCCCCTCTTCTATAACCCCCTGGTGTTCCCCCTCTTCTATACCCCCTTGTGTTCCCCCTCCTTTTATACCCCCTGGTGTTCCCCCTTCTTCTATAACCCCTGGTGTTCCCCCTCTTCTATACCCCCTTGTGTTCCCCCTCCTTTTATACCCCCTGGTGTTTCCTCTTCTATACCCCCTGGTGTTCCCCCTTCTTCTTTAACCCCCTCTTCTATTCCCCCCTGGTGTTCTACCCCTTCTTCTATAACCCCTGGTGTTTTCTCTTCTATACCCCCTGGGTTCCCCTTCTTCTATAACCCCTGGTGTTCCCCGTTCTTTTATACCCCCTTGTGTTCCCCCTCCTTCTATAACCCCTGGTGTTCCCCTTCTTCTATACCCCCTGGTGTTCCCCTTCTTCTATACCCCCTGGTGTTCCCCCCTTCTTACCCCTATACCCCCTGGTGTTCCCCCTTCTTCTATACCCCCTGGTGTTCCCCATCTTCTATACCTCCCTGGTGTTCCCCTCCTTCTATACCCCCTGGTGTTCCCCCTCCTTTTCCCCCTCCTTCCCCCCTGGTGTTCCCCCTCTTCTATACCTCCCTGGTGTTCCCCTCCTTTTATGGTGTTCCCCTCTTCTATACCTCCCTGGTGTTCCCCTCTTCTATAACCCCCTGGTGTTCCCCCTCTTCTATATTCCCCTGGTGTTCTATAACCCCTTCTTCTATACCCCCTGGTGTACCCCCCCCCTTCTTCTATAACCCCTGGTGTTCCCCCTCTTCTATACCCCCCTGGTGTTCCCCTCCTTTTATCCCCCTCCTTTTATACCCCCTGGTGTTCCCCCCTCCTTTACCCCCTGGTGTTTCCCTTCTTCTATAACCCCCCTGGTGTTCCCCCCTATCTTCTTTTATACCCCTGGTGTTCCCCTCTTCTATACCCCCTGGTGTACCCCCCCCTCTTCTATGTGTTCTTCCCTTCCCCTTTCTATACCTCCCTGGTGTTCCCCTCCTTCTATACCCCCTGGTGTTCCCCCTCCTTTTATACCCCCTGTGTTTCCCCCCTTCTATCCTTGGTGTTCCCCTCCTTTTACACCCCCTGGTGTTCCCCCCTTCTATACCCCTGGTGTTCCCCTTCTTCTAACCCCCCCCCCCCTCTTCTATAACCCCTGGTGTTCCCTTCTTCTATACCCTCCTGGTGTTCCCCCTCCTTTTATACCCCCTGGTGTTTCCTCTTCTATACCCCCTGGTGTTCCCCTTCTTCTATAACCCCCCCCTCTTCTATACCCCCTGGTGTCCCCCTCTTCTATACCCCCTGGTGTTCCCCCTTCTTCTATACCCCCTGGTGTTCCCCCTCCTTCTATACCCCCCCCTACCCCTGGTGTTCCCCTCTTTTTACCCCCTGGTGTTCCCCCTTCTTCTATACCCCCCCTTTCTATAACCCCTGGTGGTCCCCCTCTTCTATACCTCCCTGGTGTTCCCCCTCCTTTTATACCTCTCTGGTGTTTCCTCTTCTATACCCCCTGGTGTTCCCCCCCTAACCCCCTCTTTATAACCCCCTGGTGTCCCCCTCTTCTATACCCCCTGGTGTTCCCCTTCTTCTATACCTCCCTGGTGTTCCCCCTCTTCTATACCCCCTGGTGTTCCCCCTCTTTTTACCTCCCTGGTGTTCCCCACCTTTTATACCCCCTGGTGGTCCCCCTCTTTATACCCCCTCCTTTTCACCTCCCCTGGTGTTCCCCCTTCTTCTATACCCCCTGGTGTTTCCCTCCTTTTATACCTCCCTGGTGTCTTCTATACCCCCTGGTGTTCCCCTCTTCTACACCCCCTGGTGGTTCCCCTCCTTTTACACCCCCTGGTGTTCCACCTCCTTTTACACCCCCTGGTGTTCCCCCTCCTTTTATACCTCCCTGGTGTTCCCCCTCCTTTATACCCCCTGGTCTTCCCCCTCCTTTTACACCCCCTGGTTCCCCCTCCTTTTATACCCCCTGGTGTTCCCCTCCTTTTATACCCCCTGGTGTTCCCCTCCTATACCTCCCTGGTGTTCCCCTCCTTTACACCCCTGGTGTTCCCCTCCTTCTATACCCCCTGGTGTTCCCCCTCCTTTTATACCCCCTGGTGTTCCCCTCCTTCTATACCCCCTGGTGTTCCCCCTCCTTTTATACCCCCTGGTGTTCCCCCTCCTTTTATACCCCCTGGTGTTCCCCCTCCTTTTACACCCCCCTGGTCTTCCCCCTCCTTCTATACCCCCTGGTCTTCCCCCGCCTTTTACACCCCCTGGTGTTCCCCCTCCTTTTATACCCCCTGGTGTTCCCCTCCTTCTATACCCCCTGGTGTTCCCCCTCCTTCTATACCCCCTGGTGTTCCCCCTCCTTTTACACCCCCCCTGGTCTTCCCCCTCCTTCTATACCCCCTGGTCTTCCCCGCCTTTTACACCCCCTGGTGTTCCCCCTCCTTTTATACCCCTGGTGTTCCCCTCCTTCTATACCCCCTGGTGTTCCCCCTCCTTCTATACCCCCTGGTGTTCCCCCTCCTTTTACACCCCCTGGTCTTCCCCCTCCTTTTATACCCCCTGGTGTTCCCCCTCCTTTTATACCCCCTGGTGTTCCCCCTCCTTTTATACCCCCTGGTGTTCCCCCTCCTTTATACCCCCCTGGTCTTCCCCCTCCTTCTATACCCCCTGGTCTTCCCCCTCCTTCTATACCCCCTGGTCTTCCCCCTCCTTTTATACCCCTGGTCTTCCCCTCCTTTTATACCCCCTGGTGTTCCCCTCCTTCTATACCCCCTGGTGTTCCCCCTCCTTCTATACCCCCCTGGTCTTCCCCCTCCTTTTACACCCCCTGGTGTTTCCTTTTCTCCAGGGGATATGATGCAGTGCTGGACTCTCCTCCCTGTCGGTTTTCTGTCGGCAAACAAAAGACGCCATCTCGCAGTGTGCCGAAGAAGGAAGAGACGCCTTGGTCAGTCTACTGGACTGGTTCAGTATGGTGGCTCTGTAGACTGATCTCTATCCCATCTCCTGGCTTTGTTGGACCATTTTGTCTCTACCTATTATAGTTCATAATAAATCAGATCAGTGCTAACACAGGACAGGAGACCTGGGTTAGGTTAGTTGATGGTTTAGAGCAGACCTTTTGTGTTTTATCTGTGTAGTCCAAGGAAGGTGTTCTAGGTGTGTGAACATTTAAATGTTAAAACATTTAAATGAAATTGGGATGTTAAATGTTTACAAAACTACCACTAACAGGTCCTGATCCTCATCATAAAGGGACAATAAAAAGATGTACATACCCAACGCAACAATGTTATAATGTGAGGAGGAGATATATGTACATCTTTACAATTATATGCCACAGAGCTCCGCATGTCATCTTCGCTAAGTTGGGAAAATGGCAGAAAAGGACAAGCAACAATATCCTGTCTGGCAAATGGCAATACTTTGAGAAAGTGGTGAAATGCAAAGTGTGCGAGGTGTAATTGAGGTACAGTAATGGTAGTACAGATGTCTGACCATCTGAAAGGGACGCACCGTGAGAGACACCACTGCTGGCGGCAGCACGGGCCCCCAACAACAGACATCAGACTGCTTCACACTAACGAACTGTGATATGGGAGTGAGAACCTGATTCCAGAAATGACTGCAGTTGATATGCAGCCATTGTCAATGGTAGAGGATGTTGTTTTCAATACCCTCATGGCATATCTAGAACCAGACTACAAGATGCCATGATGGCCTTGGCAGAGAAATTGTACAATTATTACTCTGCAAGCTCTCCAACTATTTTTCTTATGAATCATTGCTAGGTAATGTGTTTTTGTCTTATAATATGAAATGACAGTAGACTACCGGTAGCCTACTGAATCTAGGGCTGTGGTAGATTGATCTTCATTGTACCCTAGCGGTCATACGCCTTAGGACCATATTCTGCATTGTGAATTCATGTGGAATTGTATCACTTGTTCTTTTTTTTTTTTTACAGAAACTGAACAAAATGGCAGTTTAAATGTTTAAGATACTTTTCAATTTATCACATCCCTATTGTGTTCATTCTCCAGGAAGTTGACTCTGTCCCTGTGCAGCATAGTGCCAGAGCCAGAAGAGCCTCCCCAAACAAGCCCGTGTCCAGCAGTAGAACCCAAAGAACAACCAGTACCAGGGAAGAAGAGTCTGGCCCGACCTTCAGAGAAGAAGAGTCTGGCCCGACCTTCAGAGAAGGAGAGTCTGGCCCAGCCCTCAGAGAAGGAGAGTCTGGCCCAGCCCTCAGAGAAGGAGAGTCTGGCCCAGCCCTCGGAGAAGGAGAGTCTGGCCCAGCCCTCGGAGAAGGAGAGTCTGGCCCAGCCCTCGGAGAAGGAGAGTCTGGACAAGCCCTCGGAGAAGAAGAGTCTGGCCCAGCCCTCGGAGAAGAAGAGTCTGGCCCAGCCCTCGGAGAAGAAGAGTCTGGCCCAGCCCTCGGAGAAGAAGAGTCTGGCCCAGCCCTCGGAGAAGAAGAGTCTGGCCCAGCCCTCGGAGAAGAAGAGTCTGGCCCAGCCCTCGGAGAAGAAGAGTCTGGCCCAGCCCTCGGAGAAGAAGAGTCTGGCCCAGCCACCGGAGAAGAAGAGTCTGGCCCAACCACCAGAGAAGAAGAGTCTGGCCCAACCACCAGAGAAGAAGAGTCTGGCCCAACCACCAGAGAAGAAGAGTCTGGCCCAACCACCAGAGAAGAAGAGTCTGGCCCAGCCTTCAGAGAAGAAGAGTCTGGCCCAGCCTTCAGAGAAGAAGAGTCTGGCCCAGCCTTCAGAGAAGAAGAGTCTGGCCCAACCACCAGAGAAGGAGAGTCTGGCCCAACCACCAGAGAAGGAGAGTCTGGCCCAACCACCAGAGAAGGAGAGTCTGGCCCAGCCACCAGAGAAGGAGAGTCTGGCCCAGCCACCAGAGAAGAGGAGTCTGGCCCAGCCACCAGAGAAGAAGAGTCGGGCCCAACCACCAGAGAAGAAGAGTCGGGCCCAACCACCAGAGAAGAAGAGTCTGGCCCAGCCTTCAGAGAAGAAGAGTCTGGCCCAGCCTTCAGAGAAGAAGAGTCTGGCCCAGCCACCAGAGAAGGAGAGTCTGGCCCAACCACCAGAGAAGAAGAGTCTGGCCCAGCCACCAGAGAAGAAGAGTCGGGCCCAGCCACCAGAGAAGAAGAGTCGGGCCCAGCCACCAGAGAAGAAGAGTCGGGCCCAACCACCTGAGAAGAAGAGTCGGGCCCAACCACCTGAGAAGGAGAGTCTGGCCCAACCACCAGAGAAGGAGAGTCTGGCCCAACCACCAGAGAAGAAGAGTCTGGCCCAGCCTTCAGAGAAGAAGAGTCTGGCCCAGCCTTCAGAGAAGAAGAGTCTGGCCCAACCACCAGAGAAGGAGAGTCTGGCCCAACCACCAGAGAAGGAGAGTCTGGCCCAACCACCAGAGAAGGAGAGTCTGGCCCAACCACCAGAGAAGGAGAGTCTGGCCCAACCACCAGAGAAGGAGAGTCTGGCCCAACCACCAGAGAAGGAGGCAACACCGGAAAGGAAAGCCACATCCTCCTTCCTCCAGAAGCTGAGAGAGGCTGGTCAGTCCAAGCCTGCCTGGTGAGTCCACATCTATTGTCTTCATTTAACTGAATGAATGGTTAGAACTGCCCTGTGTACAATATCCACAGAAGTGGCCCTCCCTGTTTCTACACCCAAAGGCCCAACATCACGAGACTTCCGGGAACGCTTGCGAAGCATACCAGGCTGGAGTTTGGGATTTGACTTCTCAAATCCCAATGAGAGAAGTGAAATATTCTTCCATCGTTGTTAATTGTCTCTGAAAAATAAAGGCACAACCTAGATTTGAGCCAATGTCTTAAGTAGTTGGACATGTTACTAATATGTTGTGTCTTTGGCATTAAAGTGAAGACTGTTATGTTATCAAATCAATTCTCTGTAATTATTATTACATGATTAATCTAATCATGTAAATATAATTAACTAGGAAGTCGGGGCACCAAGGAAAATCTGCAGATTACAAAGTTATTATTTTCCGAATATAACTCTTCAGATATTTTAATATCTGATCAATTAGTCTTCTAATGAATGAATTATTCTTTACCTCACGTTAGTCTCATTCCAAACATCATAAATTGTTTATCTGCACGAACCCAGTCTTCACTATGAATCATCCATACATCAAATGTCATAATCATTTATTTATTAACTAAATAATCACAGAAATGCATAAGCAAAAAAAACAGTAGATATGAAGACTAGTAATTCGTATCTAAGATTTGCTCTTATTCTGTCAGGATCGGATAGTCTCAGAGTTCAACCATTTCCAGCCGTGTAGCCAATGCTCCACGTGGTATGGTTAGGAATTTAACAACCATTACAACCTTAGCTTCTACTGAGGTTTTTGTGGTCTGAACTCAACCTGTGCCCCCTCGGTGTCCATTGAGGTACGTGTGGTCTGAAGAGGATTTCCTCAGGAGGAGTTTTTATTCGTAACAGTAGAAAAGGGCTGGTCCATGACGCCATACAATTCTTTCACATTAAAGGTTTAACATCGTATTACATAATTTCACACACAGTTTCATCTTTACTCATTAATTTTATACAAGAATTAGATGCAAACCCCATAATTGAGAAATGTACATATTCAGAGATGTAGTCATTTGAGGTCGACCGCTTATGATTTTTGAACACCGATACCGATTATTGGAGGACCAAAAAAAAAGTCGATACCGATTCATCGGACGATTGAATAAAAATAACAATTATTTCTAATAATGACAATTACAACAATACTGAATGAACACTTATTTTAACTTAATATAATACATAAATAAAATCAATTTAGCCTCAAATAAATAATGAAACATGTTTAATTTGGTTTAAATAATGAAACATGTTTAATTTGGTTTAAATAATGCAAAAACAAAGTGTTGGAGAAGAAAGTAAAAGTGCAATATGTGCCATGTAAGAAAGCTAATGTTTAAGTTCCTTGCTCAGAACATGAGAACATATGAAAGCTGGTGGTTCCTTTTAACACGAGTCTTCAATATTCCCAGGTAAGAAGTTTTAGGTTGTAGTTATTATAGGAATTATAGGACTATTTCTCTCTATACCATTTGTATTTCATATACCTTTGACTATTGGATGTTCTTATAGTCACTTTAGTATTGCCAGTGTAACAGTATAGCTTCCATCCCTCTCCTCGCCACTACCTGGGCTCGAACCAGGAACACAACGACAACAGCCACCCTCGAAGCAGCGTTACCCATGCAGAGCAAGGGGAACAACTACTCCAAGTCTCAGAGCGAGTGACGTTTGAAACGCTATTAGCGCGCACCCCGCTAACTAGCTAGCCATTTCACATCGGTTACACCAGCCTAATCTCGGGTGTTGATAGGCTTGAAGTCATAAACAGCTGCTGGCAAACGCACGAATGTGCTGTTTGAATGACTGCTTACGAGCCTGCTGCTGCCTACCATCGCTCTGTCAGACTGCTCAATGAAATCATAGACTTAATGACACACATAAATACGAGCCTTAGGTCATTAATATGGTCGAATCCGGAAACTATCATCTCGAAAACAAGACGTTTATTCTTTCAGTGAAATACGGAACCGTTCCGTATTTATCTAACGGGTGGCATCCATCAGTCTAAATATTCCTGTTACATTGCACAACCTTCAATGTTATGTCATAATTACGTACAATTCTGGCAAATTAGGCGGCCCAAAACTGTTGCATATACACTGACTCTGCGTGCAATGAACGCAAGAGAAGTGACACAATTTCACCTGGTTAATATTGCCTGCTAACCTGGATTTATTTTAGCTAAATATGCAGGTTTAAAAATATATACTTCTGTGTATTGATTTTAAGAAAGGCATTTATGTTTATGGTTATGTACACGTTGGAACAACGATACGCACCGCATCGATTATATGCAACGCAGGACACGCTAGATAAACTAGTAATATCATCAACCATGTGTAGTTAACTAGTGATTATGATTGATGGTTTTTTACAAGATACGTTTAATGCTAGCTAGCAACTTACCTTACTGCATTACTTACTTACCTTACTGCATTCGCGTCTCCTCGTGGAGTGCAATGAGAGGCAGGTGGTTAGAGCGTTGGACAAGTTAACTGTAAGGTTGCAAATCCCCCGAGCTGACAAGGTGAAAATCTGTCATTCTGCCCCTGAGCGAGGCAGTTAACCCACTGTTCCTAGGCCGTCATTGAAAATAAGAATGTGTTCTTAACTGACTTGCCAAGTTAAATAAAGATTAAATAAAGGTGTAAAAAAAAGATTTCCGATTGTTATGAAAACTTGAAATCGGCCATTCCGATTAATCGGTCGACCTCTAATCGTCATGTGTGTTTCCTGTCCTCTCTGAAGTCACCAAATGTTCAGATATATAGTTCTGTGTGTTTCCTGTCCTCTGAAGTCACCAAATGAAACACACTCATCATACCCGTCCCTAAAGTGTCCACGGATCCTTCCCACCTTCTCACAAGTTCAGCCCTAGGAAAGGGTTAATGCTGTGTTTCTGCTGTGTTTCTGCCCTAGGAAAGGGTTAATGCTGTGTTTCTGCTGTGTTTCAGCCCTAGGAAAGGGTTACTGCTGTGTTTCTGCTGTGTTTCAGCCCTAGGAAAGGGTTACTGCTGTGTTTCTGCCCTAGGAAAGGGTTAATGCTGTGTTTCAGCCCTAGGAAAGGGTTAATGCTGTGTTTCAGCCCTAGGAAAGGGTTAATGCTGTGTTTCAGCCCTAGGAAAGGGTCAATGCTGTGTTTCAGCCCTAGGAAAGGGTTAATGCTGTGTTTCTGCCCTAGGAAAGGGTTAATGCTGTGTTTCAGCCCTAGGAAAGGGTTAATGCCCTAGGAAAGGGTTAATGCTGTGTTTCAGCCCTAGGAAAGGGTTACTGCTGTGTTTCTGCCCTAGGAAAGGGTTAATGCTGTGTTTCTGCCCTAGGAAAGGGTTAATGCTGTGTTTCAGCCCTTGGAAAGGGTTAATTTACATTTACATTTAAGTCATTTAGCAGACGCTCTTATCCAGAGCGACTTACAAATTGGTGCTTTCACCTTATGACATCCAGTGGAACAGCTACTTTACAATCGTGCATCTAGGTCTTTTAAGGGGGGAGGGGGGAGGGGAGAAGGATTACTTTATCCTATCCTAGGTATTCCTTAAAGAGGTGGGGTTTCAGGTGTCTCCGGAAGGTGGTGATTGACTCCGCTGTCCTGGCGTCGTGAGGGAGTTTGTTCCACCATTGGGGGCCAGAGCAGCGAACAGTTTTGACTGGGCTGAGCGGGAACTGTACTTCCTCAGTGGTAGGGAGGCGAGCAGGCCAGAGGTGGATGAACGCAGTGCCCTTGTTTGGGTGTAGGGCCTGATCAGAGCCTGGAGGTACTGAGGTGCCGTTCCCCTCACAGCTCCGTAGGCAAGCACCATGGTCTTGTAGCGGATGCGAGCTTCAACTGGAAGCCAGTGGAGAGAGCGGAGGAGCGGGGTGACGTGAGAGAACTTGGGAAGGTTGAACACCAGACGGGCTGCGGCGTTCTGGATGAGTTGTAGGGGTTTAATGGCACAGGCAGGGAGCCCAGCCAACAGCGAGTTGCAGTAATCCAGACGGGAGATGACAAGTGCCTGGATTAGGACCTGCGCCGCTTCCTGTGTGAGGCAGGGTCGTACTCTGTTAATGCTGTGTTTCTGCCCTAGGAAAGGGTTAATGCTGTGTTTCAGCCCTAGGAAAGGGTTAATGCTGTGTTTCAGCCCTAGGAAAGGGTTAATGCTGTGTTTCAGCCCTAGGAAAGGGTTAATGCTGTGTTTCAGCCCTAGGAAAGGGTTAATGCTGTGTTTCAGCCCTAGGAAAGGGTTAATGCTGTGTTTCTGCCCTAGGAAAGGGTTAATGCTGTGTTTCAGCCCTAGGAAAGGGTTAATGCTGTGTTTCTGCCCTAGGAAAGGGTTAATGCTGTGTTTCTGCCCTAGGAAAGGGTTAATGCTGTGTTTCAGCCCTAGGAAAGGGTTAATGCTGTGTTTCTGCTGTGTTTCGGCCCTAGGAAAGGGTTAATGCTGTGTTTCTGCTGTGTTTCTGCCCTAGGAAAGGGTTAATGCTGTGTTTCAGCCCTAGGAAAGGGTTAATGCTGTGTTTCAGCCCTAGGAAAGGGTTAATGCTGTGTTTCTGCCCTAGGAAAGGGTTAATGCTGTGTTTCAGCCCTAGGAAAGGGTTAATGATGTGTTTCTGCTGTGTTTCAGCCCTAGGAAAGGGTTAATGCTGTGTTTCTGCCCTAGGAAAGGGTTAATGCTGTGTTTCTGCCCTAGGAAAGGGTTAATGCTGTGTTTCAGCCCTAGGAAAGGGTTAATGCTGTGTTTCTGCCCTAGGAAAGGGTTAATGCTGTGTTTCAGGCCTAGGAAAGGGTTAATGCTGTGTTTCTGCCCTAGGAAAGGGTTAATGCTGTGTTTCAGCCCTAGGAAAGGGTTAATGCTGTGTTTCTGCCCTAGGAAAGGGTTAATGCTGTGTTTCAGCCCTAGGAAAGGGTTAATGCTGTGTTTCTGCCCTAGGAAAGCCCTGGCGTCTCCAGTGAGAGAAGCTCCTCTCACCGACCTGGAGGATGACTTCCTGATCCTGGAGGACGATGGTCCTTCCTGGTTCTCCCTTCGCAGGAAGACTGACCCCAACAGGACCACAGCCACACCTCAACCGCAGCAGAAGGACCAATCACACAGCAATAATGACGCCTCAGCTGACACACTCACCAAGGCCAGCCAATCAGAGAAGGATACAGCCAAGCTGAGATCAGGAGGGACTGCTGAAGTGAAAACTAAAGAGAAGAATGCTACTGGAGGCTCCTCCCTCATACCTGTCCTCACCAAGTCTACAGCCAGGAAGAAGAGGGACTCAAGTCCCCAGGGTGATGGGCCTGTCGAGGTAGACCACATAGAACAAGACCTGAAGAAGAAGGTCAACAACCCATTATCTGAACCAACGACAGCAGGTTACCTGGAACCAGGAAGAGGGGCTAAGCCTAAACCCAGCCAATCAAAAGCCCGCACCAAAACAGAAAAGAAAGTTCCCAGAATATCTCAATTCCAAGCTGGTATCCAAGGTAACAAGGTGAACCCCAAGACGAGCCGAGGACGAGGCCTGCAGTCTGGGAAGACCAGGAGACTGTCAGCTGGAGCTGGGGAGGAGCCCGTCAGCATGGGGGAGGAGCCCGTCAGCATGGGGGAGGAGGGGGAGGAGAGTGAAGCTGCTTCAGACCAGGATGTTTCACCAGGTAAGATGACATCACAATGGTTTCTTTGACTACAATGTTCATCACAAGTTCAAGTTGTATCATTTGTAGGTATACAGTTGAACACCGGAGGTTTACATACACTTAAGTTGGAGACATTAAAACTTGTTTTTCAACCACAAATTTCTTGTTTACAAACTATAGTTTTGGCAAGTCGGTTAGGACATCTACTTTGTGCATGATACAAGTAATTTATCCAACAATTGTTTAGACAGATTATTTTACTTATAATTCACTGTATCACAATTCCAGTGGGTCAGAAGTTTACATACACTAAGTTGACTGTGCTTTTAAACCGCTTGGAAAATTCCAGAAAATTATGTTGTGGCTTTAGAAGCTTCTGATAGGCTAATTGAGATCATTTGAGTCAATTGGAGGTGTACCTGTGGATGTATTTCAAGACCAGACTACGGTTTGCAACTGCACATGGGGACAAAGATCGTACTTTTTGAAGAAATGTCCTCTATACTGATGAAGCAAAAATAGAACTGTTTGGCCATAATGACCATCATAATGTTTGGAGGAAAAAGGGGGAGGCTTGCAAGCCGAAGAACACCATCCCAACCGTGAAGCACGGGGGTGGCAGCATCATGTTGTGGGGGTGCTTTGCTGCAGGAGGGACTGGTGCACTTCACAAAATAGATGGAATCATGAGGTAGGAAAATTAGGTGGATATATTGAAGCAACATCTCAAGACATCAGTCAGGAAGTTAAAGCTTTGTCCATTTGGAAGACCCATTTGCGACCATGACCCCATGCATACTTCCAAAGTTGTTGCAAAATGGCTTAAGGACAACAAAGTCAAGGCATTAGAGTGGCCATCACAAAGCCCTGACCTCAATCCCATAGACCAGCTCTGTCAGGAGGAATGGGCCAAAATTCACCCAACTTATTGTGGGAAGCTTGTGGAAGGCTACCCGAAACGTTTGACCCAAGTTAAACAATTTAAGGCAATGCTACCAAATACTAATTGAGTGTATGTAAACTTCTGACCCACTGGGAATGTGATGAAAGAAATAAAAGCTGAAATAAATAATTCTCTCTACTATTATTCTGACATTTCACATTCTTAAAATAAAGTGGTGATCCTAACTGACCTAAAACAGGGAATTTTTACTAGGATTAAATGTCAGGAATTGTGAAAAACTGAGTTTAACTGTATTTGGCTAAGGTGTATGTAAACTTCGGACTTTGACTGTATGTTTTGCTCTCAACAATAAAAACAACAAAATAAAAATATTCACAAAAAAATCAATGGAAAAATGTAGTGCACATAAAAATCTAGGCTAGATGTTGTCTTTCCTCCACAGTTCTACAGTTGGCACCGACAGGACAGAGACGAGTCAAGGTCCCAGCCAATCGTAAAGCCAAGGAGGTCGGCCCCTCCCCTACAGGTGAGGCTGACTCCTCCCAGGCCGGCCAGCTAACCCAGTTAGCAGGGAAGAGGAAGAGGATCAAGCCTGGTCCCTGGTGGCTCACCAGCCTTTTCAACACACAGGTCACAGAGACAGTCAACACACACACTGCAAACAAGTACAAACACAATAACAAGAAAACAAAAACCAAACCAGCAAGATATTCCTCTGTGGAGTCAGGGCAAGAGGAGGGGACATCAAGACCCTTGTTTAATCAGAACGCAAAGAAGAAACCCTCGTCCAATCAAACCGCAGAAAATAAACCTTTGTCCAATCAGACCACAGAAAATAAACCCTGGTCCAATCAGACTGCAGAGCATAAAGCAGAGAAGCCCAAGAGGGGCAGAACTAAGAAGCAAAAGACGACCAGTAGAGAGGAGCCAGCGAGGCCTGAAGGTCAGAGAGAAGAAGAGGAGGCTGAGGCCTCTACGGCAGAGCAGCAGGAGGAGCAACAGGAGCTGGGGGGGCTCAGTCCCATGCCCAGCCCTCTCAGACAGCATACACTCACCCCAAGTAAGGCTTCATACTAACACCACCCATTTCCTTCAAGTGGATATAGCTCACTCATAAATCAAACTTAGTAAAATACAAAATATGTACTCTTTCATCTCAAACAGCTGTTATTTAAATATGTGGTGATTTTGTGTTCTGCTAATGTCTCTTCTCAGGTGAGAAGGTGTTTGACTGGATCTATACCCGCCCTCCCAAGTGTAAACCCCAGAGTGACATTACCCCCCACTCTGCTACCGTTACCCCCAGCAGGCAGGGGCGTCAGGCCAGGGAGGCTCCAGAGAAACGCAGCAGGAGGAGGAAAGCTCCAGGGAACTGGTGGGTCACCAACAACCCCCCAGAGAACGCTGACAGCACCTCTTCATTCCCTCAACAACCCCTGCCTTACCCCAAGAAACCTTCACCCCCTCAACCACAGCCAAACCCAAAAACTCGCAAGGTGGAGAGAAGTAAGTTCCTTGGACCCCCACAGAATGGTAACACAGCCTCCTCAACTCGACCTGGAGGAGTTCAGACCCCGCTGATGAGGAAGGACCTCTCCGCTCCCAAGATGGTCAAGCGCTCTCTGGCCAGCATTGGCTCCGTCTTCTCCTCGGGCAGAGGAGCGCTCCCGGTGGCCACGGTCAGAAGCAGCACGCGGCAGACTTTGGGGAGGAAAACTCTATTCCCTATAGCGCCTGAGGAGCAGTCAGCCCAGAGCCCCAGCATCGGCCTCAGCTCTGGGCCAGCTAATGACCCCTCCCAGGACCCAACCAGTGACAGGAGCTCCAGCCCTGTGGATCTGAGTGCCAGTACTGTCTGCATAGAGCCTGTTGGACAGCTGGGGAAAAAGAAGACCATACACCGAGACTTCTCCCAAAGCAACAACCGATTCTCAGGCAACACGTAAGTACACTCCCAAATACTACTTACTTCTGACTGTTGCTTCTCAACACGCTACTTTTGACTGTTGCTTCTCAACACGCTACTTCTGACTGTTGCTTCTCAACACGCTACTTCTGACTGTTGCTTCTCAACACGCTACTTTTGACTGTTGCTTCTCAACACGCTACTTCTGACTGTTGCTTCTCAACACGCTACTTTTGACTGTTGCTTCTCAACACGCTACTTTTGACTGTTGCTTCTCAACACGCTACTTTTGACTGTTGCTTCTCTACATGTTACTTCTGACTGTTGCTTCTTGTCGTGTCTTTGGCTATGCCGGATTAAGTGATATGACATGCTATTCTATAAAATCCTTTCTCCGTAATTAATATTACCTGATTGAGCTAATCATGTAAATGTAATTAACTAGAAAGTCGGGGCACCACTAAATAATATTTATAGAGCTGTTATCTTCTGAATAAACTCTTAAAGACCTAGTAATATTTTACATCAATAGCAGTCAATATTAATCTGTCACCTTATTTCAGTCTCATCTGAAAGTTGTAAATTCTTGGTTATCTTCACGAACCCTGGCTAACAAGTTGAATCAGCAATTATATTCATGAAATATTCATGAAAATATTAATATTCATGAAATCACAAGTGCAATATAGGAAAACACAGCTTAGCCTTTTGTTAATCCATCTGTCGTCTCAGATTTTGAAATTATGCTTTACAGCGAAAGCAATCCAAGCGTTTGTGTAAGTTTATCGATCGCATGACAAAACATTAAGTACACTTAGCATCAGGTAGCTTGGGCACGAAAATCAGAAAAGCAATCAAATGAATCGTTTACCTTTGATGATCTTCGGATGTTTTCACTCACGAGACTCCCAGTTACATAATACATTTTGTTCCATTAAGATTATTTTTATATCCAAAATACCTCCCTTTGTTTGGTGCATTATGTTCAGAAATCCACAGGAAAGAGCGGTCACGACAACACAGACAAATTCCAAATAATATCCGTAATGTCCACAGAAACATGTCAAACCTTGGGGAATACGTAGAAAGCGTAAGCTCGTTGACATTCACAGCCATATAGGGAGTCATTGGAACGAGTCATTGAAAACCTGGGGCTGAAATCCGGATTGGATTTTTCTCAGGCTTTCGCCTGCAACATCAGTTCTGTTATACTCACAGACACTATCTTTACAGTTTTGGAAACGTTAGAGTGTTTTCTATCCAATTATATGCATATACTAGCATCTTTTCCTGACAAAATATCCCGTTTAAAACGGGAATGTTTTCCCCCCAAAATTAAAATACTGCCCCCTAACACCAAGAGGTTAAAGAAGAAGTTACAGGTCTGTGCGAGCCAGAAATATTGCTTGTTTGTAGGTGACCAAATACTTATTTTCCACCATAATTTGCAAATAAATTCATAAAAAATCCTACAATGTGATTTTCTGGATTTTTTTTTCTTATTTTGTCTGTCATAGTTGAAGTGTACCTATGATGAAAATTACAGGCCTCTCTCATCTTTTTAATTGGGAGAACTTGCACAATTGTTGGCTGACTAAATACTTTTTTGCCCCACTGTAAAAAAAATTTTTTAAAAATCGGCCGATTAATTGGTATAGGCTTTTTTTGGTCCTCCAATAATCGTTATTGGCGTTGAAAAATCATAATCGGTCGACCTCTTGTATTTCTGACTGTTGCTTCTCTTCTAAACAACGTTATGAGTGACTGTTGCTTCTCTTCTAAACAACGTTATGAGTGACTGTTGCTTCTCTTCTAAACAACGTTATGAGTGACTGTTGCTTCTCTTCTAAACAACGTTATGAGTGACTGTTGCTTCTCTTCTAAACAACGTTATGAGTGACTGTTGCTTCTCTTCTAAACAACGTTATGAGTGACTGTTGCTTCTCTTCTAAACAACGTTATGAGTGACTGTTGCTTCTCTTTTAAACAACGTTATGAGTGACTGTTGCTTCTCTTCTAAACAACGTTATGAGTGACTGTTGCTTCTCTTTTAAACAACGTTATGAGTGACTGTTGCTTCTCTTCTAAACAACGTTATGAGTGACTGTTGCTTCTCTTCTAAACAACGTTATGAGTGACTGTTGCTTCTCTTCTAAACAACGTTATGAGTGACTGTTGCTTCTCTTCTAAACAACGTTATGAGTGACTGTTGCTTCTCTTCTAAACAACGTTATGAGTGACTGTTGTCCAACACTGGAGATCCATTCCTTTTTGTCAACAGGTTCAAAAGCGGACCGTCTTCCATGATTGAACTGGAGGATTATGAAGAGAATGACAACATCTGTAAGTACGGAGCCTTGAGCCTGTTGTCCTATGGAGCCTGTTGTCCTATGGAGCCTATTGTCCTATGGAGCCTATTGTCCTAACCTAGTGTGTCCTATGGAGCCTGTTGTCCTATGGAGCCTATTGTCCTAACCTAGTGTGTCCTATGGAGCCTATTGTCCTAACCTGTGTCCTATGGAGCCTGTTGTCCTAATTGTCCTATGGAGCCTATTGTCCTATGGAGCCTATTGTCCTAACCTTGTCCTATGGAGCCTAGTAACCTGTCCTATGGAGCCTATTGTCCTATGGAGCCTATTGTCCTAACCTAGTGTGTCCTATGGAGCCTAACCTAGTTGTCCTATGGAGCCTATTGTCCTAACCTAGTGTGTCCTATGGAGCCTATTGTCCTATGGAGAGCCTATTGTCCTATGGAGCCTGTTGTCCTAGTGTGTCCTATGGAGCCTATTGTCCTAACCTAGTGTGTCCTATGGGGCCTGTTGTCCTATGGAGCCTATTGTCCTATGGGGCCTGTTGTACTAACCTAGTGTGTCCTATGGAGCCTGTTGTCCTAACATAGTGTGTCCTATGGAGCCTATTGTCCTAACCTAGTGTGTCCTATGGAGCCTGTTGTCCTATGGAGCCTATTGTCCTAACCTAGTGTGTCCTATGGAGCCTATTGTCCTATGGAGCCTATTGTCCTAACCTAGTGTGTCCTATGGAGCCTGTTGTCCTAACCTAGTGTGTCCTATGGAGCCTATTGTCCTATGGAGCCTATTGTCCTAACCTAGTGTGTCCTATGGAGCCTATTGTCCTAACCTAGTGTGTCCTATGGAGCCTATTGTCCTATGGAGCCTATTGTGTGTCCTATGGAGCCTATTGTCCTAACCTAGTGTGTCCTATGGAGCCTATTGTCCTAACCTAGTGTGTCCTATGGAGCCTATTGTCCTATGGAGCCTATTGTCCTAACCTAGTGTGTCCTATGGAGCCTGTTGTCCTAACCTAGTGTGTCCTATGGAGCCTATTGTCCTAACCTAGTGTGTCCTATGGGGCCTGTTGTCCTATGGAGCCTATTGTCCTATGGGGCCTGTTGTACTAACCTAGTGTGTCCTATGGAGCCTGTTGTCCTAACATAGTGTGTCCTATGGAGCCTATTGTCCTAACCTAGTGTGTCCTATGGAGCCTGTTGTACTAACCTAGTGTGTCCTATGGAGCCTGTTGTCCTAACCTAGTGTGTCCTATGGGGCCTGTTGTCCTAACCTAGTGTGTCCTATGGGGCCTGTTGTCCTATGGAGCCTATTGTCCTAGCCTAGTGTGTCCTATGGAGCCTATTGTCCTAACCTAGTTTGTCCTATGGAGCCTATTGTCCTATGCAGCCTATTGTCCTAACCTAGTGTGTCCTATGGGGCCTGTTGTCCTAACCTAGTGTGTCCTATGGAGCCTGTTGTCCTAACCTAGTGTGTCCTATGGGGCCTGTTGTACTAACCTAGTGTGTCCTATGGAGCCTGTTGTCCTATGGAGCCTATTGTCCTAACCCAGTGTGTCCTATGGAGCCTGTTGTCCTAACCTAGTGTGCCCTATGGAGCCTATTGTCCTAACCTAGTGTGTCCTATGGGGCCTGTTGTCCTAACCTAGTGTGTCCTATGGAGCCTGTTGTCCTAACCTAGTGTGTCCTATGGAGCCTATTGTCTTAACCTAGTGTGTCCTATGGAGCCTATTGTCCTAACCTAGTGTGTCCTATGGAGCCTGTTGTCCTAACCTAGTGTGCCCTATGGAGCCTATTGTCCTAACCTAGTGTGTCCTATGGAGCCTGTTGTCCTAACCTAGTGTGCCCTATGGAGCCTATTGTCCTAACCTAGTGTGTCCTATGGAGCCTATTGTCCTAACCTAGTGTGTCCTATGGAGCCTATTGTCCTAACCTAGTGTGTCCTATGGGGCCTGTTGTACTAACCTAGTGTGTCCTATGGTGCATGTTGTACTGACCTAGTGTGTCCTATGGAGCCTGTTGTCCTAACCTAGTGTGTCCTATGGAGCCTATTGTCTTAACCTAGTGTGTCCTATGGAGCCTATTGTCTTAACCTAGTGTGTCCTATGGAGCCTATTGTCCTAACCTAGTGTGTCCTATGGAGCCTATTGTCCTAACCTAGTGTGTCCTATGGTGCCTATTGTCCTAACCTAGTGTGTCCTATGGAGCCTATTGTCCTAATCTAGTGTGTCCTATGGAGCCTGTTGTCCTAACCTAGTGTGTCCTATGGAGCCTGTTGTCCTAACCTAGTGTGTCCTATGGAGCCTGTTGTCCTAACCTAGTGTGTCCTATGGAGCCTATTGTCATATGGAGCCTATTGTCCTAACCTAGTGTGTCCTATGGAGCCTATTGTCCTAACCTAGTGTGTCCTATGGGGCCTGTTGTCCTATGGAGCCTATTGTCCTATGGAGCCTGTTGTCCTAACCTAGTGTGTCCTATGAAGCCTATTGTCCTAACCTAGTGTGTCCTATGAAGCCTATTGTCCTAACCTAGTGTGTCCTATGGAGCCTATTGTCCTAACCTAGTGTGTCCTATGGAGCCTATTGTCCTAACCTAGTGTGTCCTATGGAGCCTATTGTCCTAACCTAGTGTGTCCTATGGAGCCTGTTGTACTAACCTAGTGTGTCCTATGGGGCCTGTTGTACGGACCTAGTGTGTCCTATGGAGCCTATTGTCCTAACCTAGTGTGTCCTATGGAGCCTATTGTCCTATGGAGCCTATTGTCCTAACCTAGTGTGTCCTATGGTGCATGTTGTCCTAACCTAGTGTGCCCTATGGAGCCTATTGTCCTAACCTAGTGTGTCCTATGGAGCCTGTTGTCCTAACCTAGTGTGTCCTATGGAGCCTATTGTCCTAACCTAGTGTGTCCTATGGAGCCTATTGTCCTAACCTAGTGTGTCCTATGGAGCCTGTTGTACTAACCTAGTGTGTCCTATGGGGGCTTGTTGTACTGACCTAGTGTGTCCTATGGAGCCTATTGTCCTAACCTAGTGTGCCCTATGGAGCCTATTGTCCTAACCTAGTGTGTCCTATGGGGCCTGTTGTCCTAACCTAGTGTGTCCTATGGAGCCTGTTGTCCTAACCTAGTGTGTCCTATGGAGCCTATTGTCCTAACCTAGTGTGTCCTATGGAGCCTATTGTCCTAACCTAGTGTGTCCTATGGTGCCTATTGTCCTAACCTAGTGTGTCCTATGGAGCCTATTGTCCTAACCTAGTGTGTCCTATGGAGCCTGTTGTCCTAACCTAGTGTGTCCTATGGAGCCTGTTGTCCTAACCTAGTGTGTCCTATGGAGCCTATTGTCATATGGAGCCTATTGTCCTAACCTAGTGTGTCCTATGGAGCCTATTGTCCTAACCTAGTGTGTCCTATGGGGCCTGTTGTCCTATGAAGCCTATTGTCCTATGGAGCCTGTTGTCCTAACCTAGTGTGTCCTATGAAGCCTATTGTCCTAACCTAGTGTGTCCTATGAAGCCTATTGTCCTAACCTAGTGTGTCCTATGGAGCCTATTGTCCTAACCTAGTGTGTCCTATGGAGCCTATTGTCCTAACCTATTGTGTCCTATGGAGCCTATTGTCCTAACCTAGTGTGTCCTATGGAGCCTGTTGTCCTATGGAGCCTGTTGTCCTATGGAGCCTGTTGTCCTATGGAGCCTGTTGTGCTATGGAGCCTGTTGTCCTATGGAGCCTGTTGTCCTATGGAGCCTGTTGTGCTATGGAGCCTGTTGTGCTATGGAGCCTATTGTCCTATGGAGCCTGTTGTCCTATGGAGCCTATTGTCCTATGGAGCCTATTGTCCTATGGAGCCTATTGTCCTATGGAGCCTGTTGTCCTAACCTAGTGTGTCCTATGGAGCCTATTGTCCTAACCTAGTGTGTCCTATGTAGCCTATTGTCCTAACCTAGTGTGTCCTATGGAGCCTGTTGTCCTAACCTAGTGTGTCCTATGGAGCCTATTGTCTTAACCTAGTGTGTCCTATGGAGCCTATTGTCCTAACCTATTGTGTCCTATGGAGCCTATTGTCCTAACCTAGTGTGCCCTATGGAGCCTGTTGTCCTAACCTAGTGTGTCCTATGGAGCCGGTTGTCCTAACCTAGTGTGTCCTATGGAGCCTATTGTCTTAACCTAGTGTGTCCTATGGAGCCTATTGTCCTAACCTATTGTGTCCTATGGAGCCTATTGTCCTAACCTATTGTGTCCTATGGAGCCTATTGTCCTAACCTAGTGTGTCCTATGGAGCCTGTTGTCCTATGGAGCCTGTTGTCCTATGGAGCTTGTTGTCCTATGGAGCCTATTGTCCTATGGAGCCTGTTGTCCTATGGAGCCTGTTGTCCTATGGAGCCTGTTGTCCTATGGAGCCTATTGTCCTATGGAGCCTATTGTCCTATGGAGCCTGTTGTCCTATGGAGCCTATTGTCCTATGGAGCCTGTTGTCCTATGGAGCCTGTTGTCCTAGTGTGTCCTAGAGCCTGTTGTCCTATGGAGCCTATTGTCCTATGGAGCCTGTTGTCCTATGGAGCCTGTTGTCCTATGGAGCCTATTGTCCTATGGAGCCTGTTGTCCTATGGAGCCTATTGTCCTATGGAGCCTATTGTCCTATGGAGCCTGTTGTCCTAACCTAGTGTGTCCTATGGAGCCTATTGTCCTATGGAGCCTGTTGTCCTATGGAGCCTGTTGTCCTATGGAGCCTGTTGTCCTATGGAGCCTATTGTCCTATGGAGCCTGTTGTCCTAACCTAGTGTGTCCTATGGAGCCTATTGTCCTATGGAGCCTATTGTCCTATGGAGCCTGTTGTCCTAACCTAGTGTGTCCTATGGAGCCTGTTGTCATATGGAGCCTGTTGTCCTATGGAGCCTGTTGTCCTATGGAGCCTATTGTCCTATGGACCTGGAGCCTATTGTCCTATGGAGCCTGTTGTCCTAACCTAGTGTGTCCTATGGAGCCTATTGTCCTATGGAGCCTATTGTCCTATGGAGCCTGTTGTCCTGTGGAGCCTATTGTCCTATGGAGCCTGTTGTCCTAACCTAGTGTGTCCTATGGAGCCTATTGTCCTATGGAGCCTATTGTCCTATGGAGCCTGTTGTCCTATGGAGCCTATTGTCCTATGGAGCCTATTGTCCTAGTGTGTCCTATGGAGCCTGTTGTCCTAACCTATAGTGTCCTATGGAGCCTGTTGTCCTAACCTAGTGTGTCCTATGGAGCCTGTTGTCCTATGGAGCCTGTTGTCCTATGGAGCCTGTTGTCCTATGGAGCCTGTTGTCCTATGGAGCCTGTTGTCCTATGGAGCCTGTTGTCCTATGGAGCCTGTTGTGCTATGGAGCCTGTTGTGCTATGGAGCCTATTGTCCTATGGAGCCTGTTGTCCTATGGAGCCTATTGTCCTATGGAGCCTATTGTCCTATGGAGCATATTGTCCTATGGAGCCTGTTGTCCTAACCTAGTGTGTCCTATGGAGCCTATTGTCCTAACCTAGTGTGTCCTATGGAGCCTATTGTCCTAACCTAGTGTGTCCTATGTAGCCTATTGTCCTAACCTAGTTTGTCCTATGGAGCCTATTGTCCTAACCTATTGTGTCCTATGGAGCCTATTGTCCTAATTGTCCTATGGAGCCTGTTGTCCTAACCTAGTGTGTCCCTATGGAGCCTATTGTCTTAACCTAGTGTGTCCTATGGAGCCTATTGTCCTAACCTATTGTGTCCTATGGAGCCTATTGTCCTAACCTAGTGTGTCCTATGGAGCCTGTTGTCCTAACCTAGTTGTGTCCTATGGAGCCGGTTGTCCTAACCTAGTGTGTCCTATGGAGCCTATTGTCCTAACCTAGTGTGTCCTATGGAGCCTATTGTCCTAACCTATTGTGTCCTATGGAGCCTATTGTCCTAACCTATTGTGTCCTATGGAGCCTATTGTCCTAACCTAGTGTGTCCTATGGAGCCTGTTGTCCTATGGAGCCTGTTGTCCTATGGAGCTTGTTGTCCTATGGAGCCTATTGTCCTATGGAGCCTATTGTCCTATGGAGCCTGTTGTCCTAACCTAGTGTGTCCTATGGAGCCTATTGTAACCTAGTGTGGAGCCTATTGTCCTAACCTAGTGTGTCCTATGGAGCCTGTTGTCCTAACCTAGTGTGTCCTATGGAGCCTGTTGTAACCTAGTGTGTCCTATGGAGCCTATTGTCCTATGGAGCCTATTGTGTCCTATGGAGCCTATTGTCCTAACCTAGTTGTCCTATGGAGCCTGTTGTCCTATGGAGCCTGTTGTCCTAACCTAGTGTGTCCTATGGAGCCTATTGTCCTATGTGATGGAGCCTATTGTCCTAACCTATTGTGTCCTATGGAGCCTATTGTCCTAACCTATTGTCCTATGGCCTATTGTCCTAACCTAGTGTGTCCTATGGAGCCTGTTGTCCTATGGAGCCTGTTGTCCTATGGAGCCTGTTGTCCTATGGAGCCTATTGTCCTATGGAGCCTGTTGTCCTATGGAGCCTATTGTCCTATGGAGCCTGTTGTCCTATGGAGCCTATTGTCCTATGGAGCCTATTGTCCTATGGTATGGAGCCTATTGTCCTATGGAGCCTGTTGTCCTATGGAGCCTGTTGTCCTAACCTAGTGTGTCCTATGGAGCCTATTGTCCTATGGAGCCTATTGTCCTATGGAGCCTGTTGTCCTGGAGCCTGTTGTCCTGGAGCCTATTGTCCTATGGAGCCTGTTGTCCTGTTGTGTCCTATGGAGCCTGTTGTGGAGCCCTATGGAGCCTGTTGTCCTATGGAGCCTGTTGTCCTATGGAGCCTGTTGTCCTATGGAGCCTATTGTCCTATGGAGCCTGTTGTCCTATGGAGCCTGTTGTCCTAACCTAGTGTGTCCTATGGAGCCTGTTGTCCTATGGATCCTATTGTCCTATGGAGCCTGTTGTCCTATGGAGCCTAGTTGTCCTATGGAGCCTGTTGTCCTAACCTAGTGTGTCCTATGGAGCCTATTGTCCTATGGAGCCTATTGTCCTATGGAGCCTGTTGTCCTAACCTAGTGTGTCCTATGGAGCCTGTTGTCCTATGGAGCCTATTGTCCTATGGAGCCTGTTGTCCTAACCTAGTGTGTCCTATGGAGCCTGTTGTCCTATGGAGCCTATTGTCCTATGGAGCCTGTTGTCCTATGGAGCCTGTTGTCCTAACCTAGTGTGTCCTATGGAGCCTATTGTCCTATGGAGCCTGTTGTCCTATGGAGCCTATTGTCCTATGGAGCCTATTGTCCTATGGAGCCTGTTGTCCTAACCTAGTGTGTCCTATGGAGCCTGTTGTCCTATGGAGCCTGTTGTCCTATGGAGCCTGTTGTCCTGTGGAGCCTATTGTCCTATGGAGCCTGTTGTCCTAACCTAGTGTGTCCTATGGAGCCTATTGTCCTATGGAGCCTGTTGTCCTAACCTAGTGTGTCCTATGGAGCCTATTGTCCTATGGAGCCTATTGTCCTATGGAGCCTGTTGTCCTAACCTAGTGTGTCCTATGGAGCCTATTGTCCTATGGAGCCTATTGTCCTATGGAGCCTGTTGTCCTATGGAGCCTGTTGTCCTATGGAGCCTATTGTCCTATGGAGCCTATTGTCCTATGGAGCCTATTGTCCTATGGAGCCTATTGTCCTATGGAGCCTGTTGTCCTAACCTAGTGTGTCCTATGGAGCCTATTGTCCTATGGAGCCTATTGTCCTATGGAGCCTGTTGTCCTATGGAGCCTGTTGTCCTATGGAGCCTATTGTCCTATGGAGCCTATTGTCCTATGGAGCCTGTTGTCCTAACCTAGTGTGTCCTATGGAGCCTATTGTCCTATGGAGCCTATTGTCCTATGGAGCCTGTTGTCCTAACCTAGTGTGTCCTATGGAGCCTGTTGTCATATGGAGCCTGTTGTCCTGTGGAGCCTGTTGTCCTGTGGAGCCTATTGTCCTATGGAGCCTGTTGTCCTGTGGAGCCTATTGTCCTATGGAGCCTGTTGTCCTAACCTAGTGTGTCCTATGGAGCCTATTGTCCTATGGAGCCTATTGTCCTATGGAGCCTGTTGTCCTGTGGAGCCTATTGTCCTATGGAGCCTGTTGTCCTAACCTAGTGTGTCCTATGGAGCCTATTGTCCTATGGAGCCTATTGTCCTATGGAGCCTGTTGTCCTGTGGAGCCTATTGTCCTATGGAGCCTATTGTCCTAACCTAGTGTGTCCTATGGAGCCTATTGTCCTAACCTATAGTGTCCTATGGAGCCTATTGTCCTAACCTAGTGTGTCCTATGGAGCCTGTTGTCCTATGGAGCCTGTTGTCCTATGGAGCCTGTTGTGCTATGGAGCCTGTTGTCCTATGGAGCCTGTTGTCCTATGGAGCCTGTTGTCCTATGGAGCCTGTTGTGCTATGGAGCCTGTTGTGCTATGGAGCCTATTGTCCTATGGAGCCTGTTGTCCTATGGAGCCTATTGTCCTATGGAGCCTATTGTCCTATGGAGCATATTGTCCTATGGAGCCTGTTGTCCTAACCTAGTGTGTCCTATGGAGCCTATTGTCCTAACCTAGTGTGTCCTATGGAGCCTATTGTCCTAACCTAGTGTGTCCTATGTAGCCTATTGTCCTAACCTAGTTTGTCCTATGGAGCCTATTGTCCTAACCTATTGTGTCCTATGGAGCCTATTGTCCTAACCTAGTGTGTCCTATGGAGCCTGTTGTCCTAACCTAGTGTGTCCTATGGAGCCTATTGTCTTAACCTAGTGTGTCCTATGGAGCCTATTGTCCTAACCTATTGTGTCCTATGGAGCCTATTGTCCTAACCTAGTGTGCCCTATGGAGCCTGTTGTCCTAACCTAGTGTGTCCTATGGAGCCGGTTGTCCTAACCTAGTGTGTCCTATGGAGCCTATTGTCTTAACCTAGTGTGTCCTATGGAGCCTATTGTCCTAACCTATTGTGTCCTATGGAGCCTATTGTCCTAACCTATTGTGTCCTATGGAGCCTATTGTCCTAACCTAGTGTGTCCTATGGAGCCTGTTGTCCTATGGAGCCTGTTGTCCTATGGAGCTTGTTGTCCTATGGAGCCTATTGTCCTATGGAGCCTGTTGTCCTATGGAGCCTGTTGTCCTATGGAGCCTGTTGTCCTATGGAGCCTATTGTCCTATGGAGCCTATTGTCCTATGGAGCCTGTTGTCCTATGGAGCCTGTTGTCCTATGGAGCCTGTTGTCCTAACCTAGTGTGTCCTATGGAGCCTATTGTCCTATGGAGCCTATTGTCCTATGGAGCCTGTTGTCCTATGGATCCTGTTGTCCTATGGAGCCTATTGTCCTATGGAGCCTGTTGTCCTAACCTAGTGTGTCCTATGGAGCCTGTTGTCCTATGGAGCCTATTGTCCTATGGAGCCTGTTGTCCTATGGAGCCTGTTGTCCTATGGAGCCTGTTGTCCTAACCTAGTGTGTCCTATTGTCCTATGGAGCCTATTGTCCTATGGAGCCTGTTGTCCTATGGAGCCTATTGTCCTATGGAGCCTATTGTCCTATGGAGCCTGTTGTCCTAACCTAGTGTGTCCTATGGAGCCTGTTGTCCTATGGAGCCTGTTGTCCTATGGAGCCTGTTGTCCTGTGGAGCCTATTGTCCTATGGAGCCTGTTGTCCTAACCTAGTGTGTCCTATGGAGCCTATTGTCCTATGGAGCCTGTTGTCCTATGGAGCCTGTTGTCCTATGGAGCCTGTTGTCCTATGGATCCTATTGTCCTATGGAGCCTATTGTCCTATGGAGCCTATTGTCCTATGGAGCCTGTTGTCCTAACCTAGTGTGTCCTATGGAGCCTATTGTCCTATGGAGCCTATTGTCCTATGGAGCCTGTTGTCCTAACCTAGTGTGTCCTATGGAGCCTATTGTCCTATGGAGCCTGTTGTCCTATGGAGCCTGTTGTCCTATGGAGCCTGTTGTCCTATGGAGCCTATTGTCCTATGGAGCCTATTGTCCTATGGAGCCTATTGTCCTATGGAGCCTGTTGTCCTAACCTAGTGTGTCCTATGGAGCCTATTGTCCTATGGAGCCTATTGTCCTATGGAGCCTGTTGTCCTATGGAGCCTGTTGTCCTATGGAGCCTATTGTCCTATGGAGCCTATTGTCCTATGGAGCCTATTGTCCTATGGAGCCTGTTGTCCTAACCTAGTGTGTCCTATGGAGCCTATTGTCCTATGGAGCCTATTGTCCTATGGAGCCTGTTGTCCTATGGAGCCTGTTGTCCTATGGAGCCTATTGTCCTATGGAGCCTGTTGTCCTAACCTAGTGTGTCCTATGGAGCCTATTGTCCTATGGAGCCTATTGTCCTATGGAGCCTGTTGTCCTAACCTAGTGTGTCCTATGGAGCCTGTTGTCCTGTGGAGCCTATTGTCCTATGGAGCCTGTTGTCCTGTGGAGCCTATTGTCCTATGGAGCCTGTTGTCCTAACCTAGTGTGTCCTATGGAGCCTATTGTCCTATGGAGCCTATTGTCCTATGGAGCCTATTGTCCTATGGAGCCTATTGTCCTATGGAGCCTATTGTCCTATGGAGCCTGTTGTCCTAACCTAGTGTGTCCTATGGAGCCTATTGTCCTATGGAGCCTGTTGTCCTAACCTAGTGTGTCCTATGGAGCCTATTGTCCTATGGAGCCTATTGTCCTATGGAGCCTATTGTCCTATGGAGCCTATTGTCCTATGGAGCCTGTTGTCCTAACCTAGTGTGTCCTATGGAGCCTATTGTCCTATGGAGCCTATTGTCCTATGGAGCCTATTGTCCTATGGAGCCTATTGTCCTATGGAGCCTATTGTCCTATGGAGCCTATTGTCCTATGGAGCCTGTTGTCCTAACCTAGTGTGTCCTATGGAGCCTATTGTCCTATGGAGCCTATTGTCCTATGGAGCCTATTGTCCTATGGAGCCTATTGTCCTATGGAGCCTATTGTCCTATGGAGCCTGTTGTCCTAACCTAGTGTGTCCTATGGAGCCTATTGTCCTATGGAGCCTATTGTCCTATGGAGCCTATTGTCCTATGGAGCCTATTGTCCTATGGAGCCTGTTGTCCTAACCTAGTGTGTCCTATGGAGCCTATTGTCCTATGGAGCCTATTGTCCTATGGAGCCTGTTGTCCTATGGAGCCTGTTGTCCTATGGAGCCTATTGTCCTATGGAGCCTATTGTCCTATGGAGCCTATTGTCCTATGGAGCCTGTTGTCCTAACCTAGTGTGTCCTATGGAGCCTATTGTCCTATGGAGCCTGTTGTCCTATGGAGCCTGTTGTCCTATGGAGCCTGTTGTCCTATGGAGCCTATTGTCCTATGGAGCCTGTTGTCCTAACCTAGTGTGTCCTATGGAGCCTATTGTCCTATGGAGCCTATTGTCCTATGGAGCCTGTTGTCCTAACCTAGTGTGTCCTATGGAGCCTGTTCTCCTATGGAGCCTGTTGTCCTATGGAGCCTGTTGTCCTGTGGAGCCTATTGTCCTATGGAGCCTGTTGTCCTGTGGAGCCTATTGTCCTATGGAGCCTGTTGTCCTAACCTAGTGTGTCCTATGGAGCCTATTGTCCTATGGAGCCTATTGTCCTATGGAGCCTGTTGTCCTGTGGAGCCTATTGTCCTATGGAGCCTGTTGTCCTAACCTAGTTTGTCCTATGGAGCCTATTGTCCTAACCTAGTGTGTCCTATGGAGCCTATTGTCCTATGGAGCCTATTGTCCTATGGAGCCTATTGTGGAGCCTGTTGTCCTATGGAGCCTGTTGTCCTATGGAGCCTGTTGTCCTATGGAGCCTATTGTCCTATGGAGCCTATTGTCCTATGGAGCCTATTGTCCTATGGAGCCTGTTGTCCTAACCTAGTGTGTCCTATGGAGCCTGTTGTCCTATGGAGCCTGTTGTCCTATGGAGCTTGTTGTCCTATGGAGCCTATTGTCCTATGGAGCCTGTTTTCCTATGGAGCCTGTTGTCCTATGGAGCCTGTTGTCCTATGGAGCCTATTGTCCTATGGAGCCTATTGTCCTATGGAGCCTGTTGTCCTATGGAGCCTGTTGTCCTATGGAGCCTGTTGTCCTAACCTAGTGTGTCCTATGGAGCCTATTGTCCTATGGAGCCTATTGTCCTATGGAGCCTGTTGTCCTATGGATCCTGTTGTCCTATGGAGCCTATTGTCCTATGGAGCCTGTTGTCCTAACCTAGTGTGTCCTATGGAGCCTGTTGTCCTATGGAGCCTATTGTCCTATGGAGCCTGTTGTCCTATGGAGCCTGTTGTCCTATGGAGCCTGTTGTCCTAACCTAGTGTGTCCTATTGTCCTATGGAGCCTATTGTCCTATGGAGCCTGTTGTCCTATGGAGCCTATTGTCCTATGGAGCCTATTGTCCTATGGAGCCTGTTGTCCTAACCTAGTGTGTCCTATGGAGCCTGTTGTCCTATGGAGCCTGTTGTCCTATGGAGCCTGTTGTCCTGTGGAGCCTATTGTCCTATGGAGCCTGTTGTCCTAACCTAGTGTGTCCTATGGAGCCTATTGTCCTATGGAGCCTGTTGTCCTATGGAGCCTGTTGTCCTATGGAGCCTGTTGTCCTATGGATCCTATTGTCCTATGGAGCCTATTGTCCTATGGAGCCTATTGTCCTATGGAGCCTGTTGTCCTAACCTAGTGTGTCCTATGGAGCCTATTGTCCTATGGAGCCTATTGTCCTATGGAGCCTGTTGTCCTAACCTAGTGTGTCCTATGGAGCCTATTGTCCTATGGAGCCTGTTGTCCTATGGAGCCTGTTGTCCTATGGAGCCTGTTGTCCTATGGAGCCTATTGTCCTATGGAGCCTATTGTCCTATGGAGCCTATTGTCCTATGGAGCCTGTTGTCCTAACCTAGTGTGTCCTATGGAGCCTATTGTCCTATGGAGCCTGTTGTCCTATGGAGCCTGTTGTCCTATGGAGCCTATTGTCCTATGGAGCCTATTGTCCTATGGAGCCTATTGTCCTATGGAGCCTATTGTCCTATGGAGCCTGTTGTCCTAACCTAGTGTGTCCTATGGAGCCTATTGTCCTATGGAGCCTATTGTCCTATGGAGCCTGTTGTCCTATGGAGCCTGTTGTCCTATGGAGCCTATTGTCCTATGGAGCCTATTGTCCTATGGAGCCTGTTGTCCTAACCTAGTGTGTCCTATGGAGCCTATTGTCCTATGGAGCCTATTGTCCTATGGAGCCTGTTGTCCTAACCTAGTGTGTCCTATGGAGCCTGTTGTCCTATGGAGCCTGTTGTCCTATGGAGCCTGTTGTCCTGTGGAGCCTATTGTCCTATGGAGCCTGTTGTCCTGTGGAGCCTATTGTCCTATGGAGCCTGTTGTCCTAACCTAGTGTGTCCTATGGAGCCTATTGTCCTATGGAGCCTATTGTCCTATGGAGCCTGTTGTCCTGTGGAGCCTATTGTCCTATGGAGCCTGTTGTCCTAACCTAGTGTGTCCTATGGAGCCTATTGTCCTATGGAGCCTATTGTCCTATGGAGCCTGTTGTCCTAACCTAGTGTGTCCTATGGAGCCTATTGTCCTATGGAGCCTGTTGTCCTAACCTAGTGTGTCCTATGGAGCCTATTGTCCTATGGAGCCTATTGTCCTATGGAGCCTATTGTCCTATGGAGCCTATTGTCCTATGGAGCCTATTGTCCTATGGAGCCTGTTGTCCTAACCTAGTGTGTCCTATGGAGCCTATTGTCCTATGGAGCCTATTGTCCTATGGAGCCTATTGTCCTATGGAGCCTATTGTCCTATGGAGCCTATTGTCCTATGGAGCCTATTGTCCTATGGAGCCTGTTGTCCTAACCTAGTGTGTCCTATGGAGCCTATTGTCCTATGGAGCCTATTGTCCTATGGAGCCTATTGTCCTATGGAGCCTATTGTCCTATGGAGCCTATTGTCCTATGGAGCCTGTTGTCCTAACCTAGTGTGTCCTATGGAGCCTATTGTCCTATGGAGCCTATTGTCCTATGGAGCCTATTGTCCTATGGAGCCTATTGTCCTATGGAGCCTGTTGTCCTAACCTAGTGTGTCCTATGGAGCCTATTGTCCTATGGAGCCTATTGTCCTATGGAGCCTGTTGTCCTATGGAGCCTGTTGTCCTATGGAGCCTATTGTCCTATGGAGCCTATTGTCCTATGGAGCCTATTGTCCTATGGAGCCTGTTGTCCTAACCTAGTGTGTCCTATGGAGCCTATTGTCCTATGGAGCCTATTGTCCTATGGAGCCTGTTGTCCTATGGAGCCTGTTGTCCTATGGAGCCTATTGTCCTATGGAGCCTATTGTCCTATGGAGCCTATTGTCCTATGGAGCCTGTTGTCCTAACCTAGTGTGTCCTATGGAGCCTATTGTCCTATGGAGCCTATTGTCCTATGGAGCCTGTTGTCCTAACCTAGTGTGTCCTATGGAGCCTGTTCTCCTATGGAGCCTGTTGTCCTATGGAGCCTGTTGTCCTGTGGAGCCTATTGTCCTATGGAGCCTGTTGTCCTGTGGAGCCTATTGTCCTATGGAGCCTGTTGTCCTAACCTAGTGTGTCCTATGGAGCCTATTGTCCTATGGAGCCTATTGTCCTATGGAGCCTGTTGTCCTGTGGAGCCTATTGTCCTATGGAGCCTGTTGTCCTAACCTAGTGTGTCCTATGGAGCCTATTGTCCTAACCTAGTGTGTCCTATGGAGCCTATTGTCCTATGGAGCCTATTGTCCTATGGAGCCTGTTGTCCTATGGAGCCTGTTGTCCTATGGAGCCTGTTGTCCTATGGAGCCTATTGTCCTATGGAGCCTATTGTCCTATGGAGCCTATTGTCCTATGGAGCCTGTTGTCCTAACCTAGTGTGTCCTATGGAGCCTATTGTCCTATGGAGCCTATTGTCCTATGGAGCCTGTTGTCCTATGGAGCCTGTTGTCCTATGGAGCCTATTGTCCTATGGAGCCTATTGTCCTATGGAGCCTATTGTCCTAACCTAGTGTGTCCTATGGAGCCTATTGTCCTATGGAGCCTATTGTCCTATGGAGCCTGTTGTCCTAACCTAGTGTGTCCTATGGAGCCTGTTGTCCTATGGAGCCTGTTGTCCTATGGAGCCTGTTGTCCTGTGGAGCCTATTGTCCTATGGAGCCTGTTGTCCTGTGGAGCCTATTGTCCTATGGAGCCTGTTGTCCTAACCTAGTGTGTCCTATGGAGCCTATTGTCCTATGGAGCCTATTGTCCTATGGAGCCTGTTGTCCTGTGGAGCCTATTGTCCTATGGAGCCTGTTGTCCTAACCTAGTGTGTCCTATGGAGCCTATTGTCCTAACCTAGTGTGTCCTATGGAGCCTATTGTCCTATGGAGCCTAATGTCCTATGGAGCCTATTGTCCTATGGAGCCTGTTGTCCTATGGAGCCTGTTGTCCTATGGAGCCTGTTGTCCTATGGAGCCTATTGTCCTATGGAGCCTGTTGTCCTAACCTAGTGTGTCCTATGGAGCCTATTGTCCTATGGAGCCTGTTGTCCTAACCTAGTGTGTCCTATGGAGCCTATTGTCCTATGGAGCCTGTTGTCCTAACCTAGTGTGTCCTATGGAGCCTGTTGTCCTAACCTAGTGTGTCCTATGGAGCCTGTTGTCCTAACCTAGTGTGTCCTATGGAGCCTATTGTCCTATGGAGCCTATTGTCCTATGGAGCCTATTGTCCTATGGAGCCTGTTGTCCTATGGAGCCTGTTGTCCTATGGAGCCTGTTGTCCTATGGAGCCTATTGTCCTATGGAGCCTATTGTCCTATGGAGCCTGTTGTCCTAACCTAGTGTGTCCTATGGAGCCTGTTGTCCTAACCTAGTGTGTCCTATGGAGCCTATTGTCCTATGGAGCCTATTGTCCTAACCTAGTGTGTCCTATGGAGCCTGTTGTCCTAACCTAGTGTGTCCTATGGAGCCTGTTGTCCTAACCTAGTGTGTCCTATGGAGCCTGTTGTCCTAACCTAGTGTGTCCTATGGAGCCTGTTGTCCTAACCTAGTGTGTCCTATGGAGCCTGTTGTCCTAACCTAGTGTGTCCTATGGAGCCTGTTGTCCTAACCTAGTGTGTCCTATGGAGCCTGTTGTCCTAACCTAGTGTGTCCTATGGAGCCTGTTGTCCTAACCTAGTGTGTCCTATGGGGCCTGTTGTACTGACCTAGTGTGTCCTATGGAGCCTATTGTCCTAACCTAGTGTGTCCTATGGAGCCTGTTGTCCTAACCTAGTGTGTCCTATGGAGCCTGTTGTACTAACCTAGTGTGTCCTATGGAGCCTATTGTCCTAACCTAGTGTGTCCTATGGAGCCTGTTGTCCTAACCTAGTGTGTCCTATGGAGCCTGTTGTACTAACCTAGTGTGTCCTATGGAGCCTATTGTCCTAACCTAGTGTGTCCTATGGAGCCTGTTGTCCTAACCTAGTGTGTCCTATGGGGCCTGTTGTACTGACCTAGTGTGTCCTATGGAGCCTATTGTCCTAACCTAGTGTGTCCTATGGAGCCTGTTGTCCTAACCTAGTGTGTCCTATGGAGCCTGTTGTCCTAACCTAGTGTGTCCTATGGAGCCTGTTGTCCTAACCTAGTGTGTCCTATGGAGCCTGTTGTCCTAACCTAGTGTGTCCTATGGAGCCTGTTGTCCTAACCTAGTGTGTCCTATGGGGCCTGTTGTACTGACCTAGTGTGTCCTATGGAGCCTATTGTCCTAACCTAGTGTGTCCTATGGAGCCTGTTGTCCTAACCTAGTGTGTCCTATGGAGCCTGTTGTACTAACCTAGTGTGTCCTATGGAGCCTATTGTCCTAACCTAGTGTGTCCTATGGAGCCTGTTGTCCTAACCTAGTGTGTCCTATGGGGCCTGTTGTACTGACCTAGTGTGTCCTATGGAGCCTATTGTCCTAACCTAGTGTGTCCTATGGAGCCTGTTGTCCTAACCTAGTGTGTCCTATGGAGCCTGTTGTACTAACCTAGTGTGTCCTATGGAGCCTATTGTCCTAACCTAGTGTGTCCTATGGAGCCTGTTGTCCTAACCTAGTGTGTCCTATGGAGCCTATTGTCCTATGGAGCCTGTTGTCCTAACCTAGTGTGTCCTATGGAGCCTGTTGTCCTAACCTAGTGTGTCCTATGGAGCCTGTTGTCCTAACCTAGTGTGTCCTATGGAGCCTGTTGTCCTAACCTAGTGTGTCCTATGGAGCCTGTTGTCCTAACCTAGTGTGTCCTATGGAGCCTGTTGTCCTAACCTAGTGTGTCCTATGGGGCCTGTTGTACTGACCTAGTGTGTCCTATGGAGCCTATTGTCCTAACCTAGTGTGTCCTATGGAGCCTGTTGTCCTAACCTAGTGTGTCCTATGGAGCCTGTTGTACTAACCTAGTGTGTCCTATGGAGCCTATTGTCCTAACCTAGTGTGTCCTATGGAGCCTGTTGTCCTAACCTAGTGTGTCCTATGGGGCCTGTTGTACTGACCTAGTGTGTCCTATGGAGCCTATTGTCCTAACCTAGTGTGTCCTATGGAGCCTGTTGTCCTAACCTAGTGTGTCCTATGGAGCCTGTTGTACTAACCTAGTGTGTCCTATGGAGCCTATTGTCCTAACCTAGTGTGTCCTATGGAGCCTGTTGTCCTAACCTAGTGTGTCCTATGGAGCCTGTTGTCCTAACCTAGTGTGTCCTATGGAGCCTGTTGTCCTAACCTAGTGTGTCCTATGGAGCCTGTTGTCCTAACCTAGTGTGTCCTATGGAGCCTATTGTCCTATGGAGCCTATTGTCCTATGGAGCCTGTTGTCCTAACCTAGTGTGTCCTATGGGGCCTGTTGTACTGACCTAGTGTGTCCTATGGAGCCTATTGTCCTAACCTAGTGTGTCCTATGGAGCCTGTTGTCCTAACCTAGTGTGTCCTATGGAGCCTGTTGTACTAACCTAGTGTGTCCTATGGAGCCTATTGTACTAACCTAGTGTGTCCTATGGAGCCTATTGTCCTAACCTAGTGTGTCCTATGGAGCCTGTTGTCCTAACCTAGTGTGTCCTATGGAGCCTATTGTCCTATGGAGCCTGTTGTCCTAACCTAGTGTGTCCTATGGAGCCTGTTGTCCTAACCTAGTGTGTCCTATGGAGCCTGTTGTCCTAACCTAGTGTGTCCTATGGAGCCTGTTGTCCTAACCTAGTGTGTCCTATGGAGCCTGTTGTCCTAACCTAGTGTGTCCTATGTGGCCTGTTGTACTGACCTAGTGTGTCCTATGGAGCCTATTGTCCTAACCTAGTGTGTCCTATGGAGCCTGTTGTCCTAACCTAGTGTGTCCTATGGAGCCTGTTGTACTAACCTAGTGTGTCCTATGGAGCCTATTGTCCTAACCTAGTGTGTCCTATGGAGCCTGTTGTCCTAACCTAGTGTGTCCTATGGGGCCTGTTGTACTGACCTAGTGTGTCCTATGGAGCCTATTGTCCTAACCTAGTGTGTCCTATGGAGCCTGTTGTCCTAACCTAGTGTGTCCTATGGAGCCTGTTGTACTAACCTAGTGTGTCCTATGGAGCCTATTGTCCTAACCTAGTGTGTCCTATGGAGCCTGTTGTCCTAACCTAGTGTGTCCTATGGAGCCTGTTGTCCTAACCTAGTGTGTCCTATGGAGCCTGTTGTCCTAACCTAGTGTGTCCTATGGAGCCTGTTGTCCTAACCTAGTGTGTCCTATGGAGCCTATTGTCCTATGGAGCCTATTGTCCTATGGAGCCTGTTGTCCTAACCTAGTGTGTCCTATGGAGCCTATTGTCCTATGGAGCCTATTGTCCTAACCTAGTGTGTCCTATGGAGCCTGTTGTCCTAACCTAGTGTGTCCTATGGGGCCTGTTGTACTGACCTAGTGTGTCCTATGGAGCCTATTGTCCTAACCTAGTGTGTCCTATGGAGCCTGTTGTCCTAACCTAGTGTGTCCTATGGAGCCTGTTGTACTAACCTAGTGTGTCCTATGGAGCCTATTGTCCTAACCTAGTGTGTCCTATGGAGCCTGTTGTCCTAACCTAGTGTGTCCTATGGAGCCTATTGTCCTATGGAGCCTGTTGTCCTAACCTAGTGTGTCCTATGGAGCCTGTTGTCCTAACCTAGTGTGTCCTATGGAGCCTGTTGTCCTAACCTAGTGTGTCCTATGGAGCCTGTTGTCCTAACCTAGTGTGTCCTATGGAGCCTGTTGTCCTAACCTAGTGTGTCCTATGGAGCCTGTTGTCCTAACCTAGTGTGTCCTATGGAGCCTGTTGTCCTAACCTAGTGTGTCCTATGGGGCCTGTTGTACTGACCTAGTGTGTCCTATGGAGCCTATTGTCCTAACCTAGTGTGTCCTATGGAGCCTGTTGTCCTAACCTAGTGTGTCCTATGGAGCCTGTTGTACTAACCTAGTGTGTCCTATGGAGCCTATTGTCCTAACCTAGTGTGTCCTATGGAGCCTGTTGTCCTAACCTAGTGTGTCCTATGGAGCCTGTTGTACTAACCTAGTGTGTCCTATGGAGCCTGTTGTCCTAACCTAGTGTGTCCTATGGAGCCTGTTGTCCTAACCTAGTGTGTCCTATGGAGCCTGTTGTCCTAACCTAGTGTGTCCTATGGAGCCTATTGTCCTATGGAGCCTATTGTCCTATGGAGCCTGTTGTCCTAACCTAGTGTGTCCTATGGAGCCTATTGTCCTAACCTAGTGTGTCCTATGGAGCCTGTTGTCCTAACCTAGTGTGTCCTATGGGGCCTGTTGTACTGACCTAGTGTGTCCTATGGAGCCTATTGTCCTAACCTAGTGTGTCCTATGGAGCCTGTTGTCCTAACCTAGTGTGTCCTATGGAGCCTGTTGTACTAACCTAGTGTGTCCTATGGAGCCTATTGTCCTAACCTAGTGTGTCCTATGGAGCCTGTTGTCCTAACCTAGTGTGTCCTATGGAGCCTATTGTCCTATGGAGCCTGTTGTCCTAACCTAGTGTGTCCTATGGAGCCTGTTGTCCTAACCTAGTGTGTCCTATGGAGCCTGTTGTCCTAACCTAGTGTGTCCTATGGAGCCTGTTGTCCTAACCTAGTGTGTCCTATGGGGCCTGTTGTACTGACCTAGTGTGTCCTATGGAGCCTATTGTCCTAACCTAGTGTGTCCTATGGAGCCTGTTGTCCTAACCTAGTGTGTCCTATGGAGCCTGTTGTACTAACCTAGTGTGTCCTATGGAGCCTATTGTCCTAACCTAGTGTGTCCTATGGAGCCTGTTGTCCTAACCTAGTGTGTCCTATGGGGCCTGTTGTACTGACCTAGTGTGTCCTATGGAGCCTATTGTCCTAACCTAGTGTGTCCTATGGAGCCTGTTGTCCTAACCTAGTGTGTCCTATGGAGCCTGTTGTACTAACCTAGTGTGTCCTATGGAGCCTATTGTCCTAACCTAGTGTGTCCTATGGAGCCTGTTGTCCTAACCTAGTGTGTCCTATGGAGCCTGTTGTCCTAACCTAGTGTGTCCTATGGAGCCTGTTGTCCTAACCTAGTGTGTCCTATGGAGCCTATTGTCCTATGGAGCCTATTGTCCTATGGAGCCTGTTGTCCTAACCTAGTGTGTCCTATGGAGCCTATTGTCCTATGGAGCCTATTGTCCTAACCTAGTGTGTCCTATGGAGCCTGTTGTCCTAACCTAGTGTGTCCTATGGGGCCTGTTGTACTGACCTAGTGTGTCCTATGGAGCCTATTGTCCTAACCTAGTGTGTCCTATGGAGCCTGTTGTCCTAACCTAGTGTGTCCTATGGAGCCTGTTGTACTAACCTAGTGTGTCCTATGGAGCCTATTGTCCTAACCTAGTGTGTCCTATGGAGCCTGTTGTCCTAACCTAGTGTGTCCTATGGGGCCTGTTGTACTGACCTAGTGTGTCCTATGGAGCCTATTGTCCTAACCTAGTGTGTCCTATGGAGCCTGTTGTCCTAACCTAGTGTGTCCTATGGAGCCTGTTGTACTAACCTAGTGTGTCCTATGGAGCCTATTGTCCTAACCTAGTGTGTCCTATGGAGCCTGTTGTCCTAACCTAGTGTGTCCTATGGAGCCTATTGTCCTATGGAGCCTGTTGTCCTAACCTAGTGTGTCCTATGGAGCCTGTTGTCCTAACCTAGTGTGTCCTATGGAGCCTGTTGTCCTAACCTAGTGTGTCCTATGGAGCCTGTTGTCCTAACCTAGTGTGTCCTATGGAGCCTGTTGTCCTAACCTAGTGTGTCCTATGGAGCCTGTTGTCCTAACCTAGTGTGTCCTATGGGGCCTGTTGTACTGACCTAGTGTGTCCTATGGAGCCTATTGTCCTAACCTAGTGTGTCCTATGGAGCCTGTTGTCCTAACCTAGTGTGTCCTATGGAGCCTGTTGTACTAACCTAGTGTGTCCTATGGAGCCTATTGTCCTAACCTAGTGTGTCCTATGGAGCCTGTTGTCCTAACCTAGTGTGTCCTATGGGGCCTGTTGTACTGACCTAGTGTGTCCTATGGAGCCTATTGTCCTAACCTAGTGTGTCCTATGGAGCCTGTTGTCCTAACCTAGTGTGTCCTATGGAGCCTGTTGTACTAACCTAGTGTGTCCTATGGAGCCTATTGTCCTAACCTAGTGTGTCCTATGGAGCCTGTTGTCCTAACCTAGTGTGTCCTATGGAGCCTGTTGTCCTAACCTAGTGTGTCCTATGGAGCCTGTTGTCCTAACCTAGTGTGTCCTATGGAGCCTGTTGTCCTAACCTAGTGTGTCCTATGGAGCCTGTTGTCCTAACCTAGTGTGTCCTATGGAGCCTATTGTCCTATGGAGCCTATTGTCCTATGGAGCCTGTTGTCCTAACCTAGTGTGTCCTATGGGGCCTGTTGTACTGACCTAGTGTGTCCTATGGAGCCTATTGTCCTAACCTAGTGTGTCCTATGGAGCCTGTTGTCCTAACCTAGTGTGTCCTATGGAGCCTGTTGTACTAACCTAGTGTGTCCTATGGAGCCTATTGTACTAACCTAGTGTGTCCTATGGAGCCTATTGTCCTAACCTAGTGTGTCCTATGGAGCCTGTTGTCCTAACCTAGTGTGTCCTATGGAGCCTATTGTCCTATGGAGCCTGTTGTCCTAACCTAGTGTGTCCTATGGAGCCTGTTGTCCTAACCTAGTGTTTCCTATGGAGCCTGTTGTCCTAACCTAGTGTGTCCTATGGAGCCTGTTGTCCTAACCTAGTGTGTCCTATGGAGCCTGTTGTCCTAACCTAGTGTGTCCTATGTGGCCTGTTGTACTGACCTAGTGTGTCCTATGGAGCCTATTGTCCTAACCTAGTGTGTCCTATGGAGCCTGTTGTCCTAACCTAGTGTGTCCTATGGAGCCTGTTGTACTAACCTAGTGTGTCCTATGGAGCCTATTGTCCTAACCTAGTGTGTCCTATGGAGCCTGTTGTCCTAACCTAGTGTGTCCTATGGGGCCTGTTGTACTGACCTAGTGTGTCCTATGGAGCCTATTGTCCTAACCTAGTGTGTCCTATGGAGCCTGTTGTCCTAACCTAGTGTGTCCTATGGAGCCTGTTGTCCTAACCTAGTGTGTCCTATGGAGCCTGTTGTCCTATGGAGCCTATTGTCCTATGGAGCCTGTTGTCCTATGGAGCCTGTTGTCCTATGGAGCCTGTTGTCCTAACCTAGTGTGTCCTATTGTCCTATGGAGCCTATTGTCCTATGGAGCCTGTTGTCCTATGGAGCCTATTGTCCTATGGAGCCTATTGTCCTATGGAGCCTGTTGTCCTAACCTAGTGTGTCCTATGGAGCCTGTTGTCCTATGGAGCCTGTTGTCCTATGGAGCCTGTTGTCCTGTGGAGCCTATTGTCCTATGGAGCCTGTTGTCCTAACCTAGTGTGTCCTATGGAGCCTATTGTCCTATGGAGCCTGTTGTCCTATGGAGCCTGTTGTCCTATGGAGCCTGTTGTCCTATGGAGCCTATTGTCCTATGGAGCCTATTGTCCTGGAGCCTATTGTCCTATGGAGCCTGTTGTCCTAACCTAGTGTGTCCTATGGAGCCTATTGTCCTATGGAGCCTATTGTCCTATGGAGCCTGTTGTCCTAACCTAGTGTGTCCTATGGAGCCTATTGTCCTATGGAGCCTGTTGTCCATGGAGCCTGTTGTCCTATGGAGCCTGTTGTCCTATGGAGCCTATTGTCCTATGGAGCCTAGTTGTCCTATGGAGCCTATTGTCCTATGGAGCCTGTTGTCCTAACCTAGTGTGTCCTATGGAGCCTATTGTCCTATGGAGCCTGTTGTCCTATGGAGCCTGTTGTCCTATGGAGCCTATTGTCCTATGGAGCCTATTGTCCTATGGAGCCTATTGTCCTATGGAGCCTATTGTCCTATGGAGCCTGTTGTCCTAACCTAGTGTGTCCTATGGAGCCTATTGTCCTATGGAGCCTATTGTCCTATGGAGCCTGTTGTCCTATGGAGCCTGTTGTCCTATGGAGCCTATTGTCCTATGGAGCCTATTGTCCTATGGAGCCTGTTGTCCTAACCTAGTGTGTCCTATGGAGCCTATTGTCCTATGGAGCCTATTGATGGAGCCTGTTGTCCTAACCTAGTGTGTCCTATGGAGCCTGTTGTCCTATGGAGCCTGTTGTCCTATGGAGCCTGTTGTCCTGTGGAGCCTATTGTCCTATGGAGCCTGTTGTCCTGTGGAGCCTATTGTCCTATGGAGCCTGTTGTCCTAACCTAGTGTGTCCTATGGAGCCTATTGTCCTATGGAGCCTGTTGTCCTGTGGAGCCTATTGTCCTATGGAGCCTGTTGTCCTAACCTAGTGTGTCCTATGGAGCCTATTGTCCTATGGAGCCTATTGTCCTATGGAGCCTGTTGTCCTAACCTAGTGTGTCCTATGGAGCCTATTGTCCTATGGAGCCTGTTGTCCTAACCTAGTGTGTCCTATGGAGCCTATTGTCCTATGGAGCCTATTGTCCTATGGAGCCTATTGTCCTATGGAGCCTATTGTCCTATGGAGCCTATTGTCCTATGGAGCCTGTTGTCCTAACCTAGTGTGTCCTATGGAGCCTATTGTCCTATGGAGCCTAGTGGAGCCTATTGTCCTATGGAGCCTATTGTGGAGCCTATTGTCCTATGGAGCCTAGTGTGTCCTATGGAGCCTGTTGTCCTAACCTAGTGTGTCCTATGGAGCCTATTGTCCTATGGAGCCTATTGTCCTATGGACCTAGTTGTCCTATGGAGCCTATTGTCCTATGGAGCCTATTGTCCTATGGAGCCTGTTGTCCTAACCTAGTGTGTCCTATGGAGCCTATTGTCCTATGGAGCCTATTGTCCTATGGAGCCTATTGTCCTATGGAGCCTATTGTCCTATGGAGCCTGTTGTCCTAACCTAGTGTGTCCTATGGAGCCTATTGTCCTATGGAGCCTATTGTCCTATGGAGCCTGTTGTCCTATGGAGCCTATTGTCCTATGGAGCCTATTGTCCTATGGAGCCTATTGTCCTATGGAGCCTGTTGTCCTAACCTAGTGTGTCCTATGGAGCCTATTGTCCTATGGAGCCTAGTTGTCCTATGGAGCCTGTTGTCCTATGGAGCCTGTTGTCCTATGGAGCCTATTGTCCTATGGAGCCTATGGAGCCTATTGTCCTATGGAGCCTGTTGTCCTAACCTAGTGTGTCCTATGGAGCCTATTGTCCTATGGAGCCTATTGTCCTATGGAGCCTGTTGTCCTAACCTAGTGTGTCCTATGGAGCCTGTTCTCCTATGGAGCCTGTTGTCCTATGGAGCCTGTTGTCCTGTGGAGCCTATTGTCCTATGGAGCCTGTTGTCCTGTGGAGCCTATTGTCCTATGGAGCCTGTTGTCCTAACCTAGTGTGTCCTATGGAGCCTATTGTCCTATGGAGCCTATTGTCCTATGGAGCCTGTTGTCCTGTGGAGCCTATTGTCCTATGGAGCCTGTTGTCCTAACCTAGTGTGTCCTATGGAGCCTATTGTCCTAACCTAGTGTGTCCTATGGAGCCTATTGTCCTATGGAGCCTATTGTCCTATGGAGCCTGTTGTCCTATGGAGCCTGTTGTCCTATGGAGCCTGTTGTCCTATGGAGCCTATTGTCCTATGGAGCCTATTGTCCTATGGAGCCTATTGTCCTATGGAGCCTGTTGTCCTAACCTAGTGTGTCCTATGGAGCCTATTGTCCTATGGAGCCTATTGTCCTATGGAGCCTGTTGTCCTATGGAGCCTGTTGTCCTATGGAGCCTATTGTCCTATGGAGCCTATTGTCCTATGGAGCCTATTGTCCTAACCTAGTGTGTCCTATGGAGCCTATTGTCCTATGGAGCCTATTGTCCTATGGAGCCTGTTGTCCTAACCTAGTGTGTCCTATGGAGCCTGTTGTCCTATGGAGCCTGTTGTCCTATGGAGCCTGTTGTCCTGTGGAGCCTATTGTCCTATGGAGCCTGTTGTCCTGTGGAGCCTATTGTCCTATGGAGCCTGTTGTCCTAACCTAGTGTGTCCTATGGAGCCTATTGTCCTATGGAGCCTATTGTCCTATGGAGCCTGTTGTCCTGTGGAGCCTATTGTCCTATGGAGCCTGTTGTCCTAACCTAGTGTGTCCTATGGAGCCTATTGTCCTAACCTAGTGTGTCCTATGGAGCCTATTGTCCTATGGAGCCTATTGTCCTATGGAGCCTATTGTCCTATGGAGCCTGTTGTCCTATGGAGCCTGTTGTCCTATGGAGCCTGTTGTCCTATGGAGCCTATTGTCCTATGGAGCCTGTTGTCCTAACCTAGTGTGTCCTATGGAGCCTATTGTCCTATGGAGCCTGTTGTCCTAACCTAGTGTGTCCTATGGAGCCTATTGTCCTATGGAGCCTGTTGTCCTAACCTAGTGTGTCCTATGGAGCCTGTTGTCCTAACCTAGTGTGTCCTATGGAGCCTGTTGTCCTAACCTAGTGTGTCCTATGGAGCCTATTGTCCTATGGAGCCTAGTTGTCCTATGGAGCCTATTGTCCTATGGAGCCTGTTGTCCTATGGAGCCTGTTGTCCTATGGAGCCTGTTGTCCTATGGAGCCTATTGTCCTATGGAGCCTATTGTCCTATGGAGCCTGTTGTCCTAACCTAGTGTGTCCTATGGAGCCTGTTGTCCTAACCTAGTGTGTCCTATGGAGAGCCTATTGTCCTAACCTAGTGTGTCCTATGGAGCCTGTTGTCCTAACCTAGTTGTCCTATGGAGCCTGTTGTCCTAACCTAGTGTGTCCTATGGAGCCTGTTGTCCTAACCTAGTGTGTCCTATGGAGCCTGTTGTCCTAACCTAGTGTGTCCTATGGAGCCTGTTGTCCTAACCTAGTGTGTCCTATGGAGCCTGTTGTCCTAACCTAGTGTGTCCTATGGAGCCTGTTGTCCTAACCTAGTGTGTCCTATGGAGCCTGTTGTCCTAACCTGGAGTCCTATGGGGCCTGTTGTACTGACCTGTGTGTCCTATGGAGCCTATTGTCCTAACCTAGTGTGTCCTATGGAGCCTGTTGTCCTAACCTAGTGTGTCCTATGGAGCCTGTTGTACTAACCTAGTGTGTCCTATGGAGCCTATTGTCCTAACCTAGTGTGTCCTATGGAGCCTGTTGTCCTAACCTAGTGTGTCCTATGGAGCCTGTTGTACTAACCTAGTGTGTCCTATGGAGCCTATTGTAACCTAGTGTGTCCTATGGAGCCTGTTGTCCTAACCTAGTGTGTCCTATGGGGCCTGTTGTACTGACCTAGTGTGTCCTATGGAGCCTATTGTCCTAACCTAGTGTGTCCTATGGAGCCTGTTGTCCTAACCTAGTGTGTCCTATGGAGCCTGTTGTCCTAACCTAGTTGTCCTATGGAGCCTGTTGTCCTAACCTAGTGTGTCCTATGGAGCCTGTTGTCCTAACCTAGTGTGTCCTATGGAGCCTGTTGTCCTAACCTAGTGTGTCCTATGGGGCCTGTTGTACTGACCTAGTTGTCCTATGGAGCCTATTGTCCTAACCTAGTGTGTCCTATGGAGCCTGTTGTCCTAACCTAGTGTGTCCTATGGAGCCTGTTGTACTAACCTAGTGTGTCCTATGGAGCCTATTGTCCTAACCTAGTGTGTCCTATGGAGCCTGTTGTCCTAACCTAGTGTGTCCTATGGAGCCTGTTGTCCTACTGACCTAGTGTGTCCTATGGAGCCTATTGTCCTAAGCCTAGTGTGTCCTATGGAGCCTGTTGTCCTAACCTAGTGTGTCCTATGGAGCCTGTTGTCCTAACCTAGTGTGTCCTATGGAGCCTATTGTCCTAACCTAGTGTGTCCTATGGAGCCTGTTGTCCTAACCTAGTGTGTCCTATGGAGCCTATTGTCCTATGGAGCCTAGTTGTCCTATGGAGTGTGTCCTATGAGCCTGTTGTCCTAACCTAGTGTGTCCTATGGAGCCTGTTGTCCTAACCTAGTGTGTCCTATGGAGCCTGTTGTCCTAACCTAGTGTGTCCTATGGAGCCTGTTGTCCTAACCTAGTGTGTCCTATGGAGCCTGTTGTCCTAACCTAGTGTGTCCTATGGGGCCTGTTGTACTGACCTAGTGTGTCCTATGGAGCCTATTGTCCTAACCTAGTGTGTCCTATGGAGCCTGTTGTCCTAACCTAGTGTGTCCTATGGAGCCTGTTGTACTAACCTAGTGTGTCCTATGGAGCCTATTGTCCTAACCTAGTGTGTCCTATGGAGCCTGTTGTCCTAACCTAGTGTGTCCTATGGGGCCTGTTGTACTGGACCTAGTGTGTCCTATGGAGCCTATTGTCCTAACCTAGTGTGTCCTATGGAGCCTGTTGTCCTAACCTAGTGTGTCCTATGGAGTACTAACCTAGTTGTCCTATGGAGCCTATTGTCCTAACCTAGTGTGTCCTATGGAGCCTGTTGTCCTAACCTAGTGTGTCCTATGGAGCCTGTTGTCCTAACCTAGTGTGTCCTATGGAGCCTGTTGTCCTAACCTAGTGTGTCCTATGGAGCCTGTTGTCCTAACCTAGTGTGTCCTATGGAGCCTATTGTCCTATGGAGCCTATTGTCCTATGGAGCCTGTTGTCCTAACCTAGTGTGTCCTATGGGGCCTGTTGTACTGACCTAGTGTGTCCTATGGAGCCTATTGTCCTAACCTAGTGTGTCCTATGGAGCCTGTTGTCCTAACCTAGTGTGTCCTATGGAGCCTGTTGTACTAACCTAGTGTGTCCTATGGAGCCTATTGTACTAACCTAGTGTGTCCTATGGAGCCTATTGTCCTAACCTAGTGTGTCCTATGGAGCCTGTTGTCCTAACCTAGTGTGTCCTATGGAGCCTATTGTCCTATGGAGCCTGTTGTCCTAACCTAGTGTGTCCTATGGAGCCTGTTGTCCTAACCTAGTGTGTCCTATGGAGCCTGTTGTCCTAACCTAGTGTGTCCTATGGAGCCTGTTGTCCTAACCTAGTGTGTCCTATGGAGCCTGTTGTCCTAACCTAGTGTGTCCTATGTGGCCTGTTGTCCTGACCTAGTGTGTCCTATGGAGCCTATTGTCCTAACCTAGTGTGTCCTATGGAGCCTGTTGTCCTAACCTAGTGTGTCCTATGGAGCCTGTTGTCCTAACCTAGTGTGTCCTATGGAGCCTATTGTCCTAACCTAGTGTGTCCTATGGAGCCTGTTGTCCTAACCTAGTGTGTCCTATGGGGCCTGTTGTACTGACCTAGTGTGTCCTATGGAGCCTATTGTCCTAACCTAGTGTGTCCTATGGAGCCTGTTGTCCTAACCTAGTGTGTCCTATGGAGCCTGTTGTACTAACCTAGTGTGTCCTATGGAGCCTATTGTCCTAACCTAGTGTGTCCTATGGAGCCTGTTGTCCTAACCTAGTGTGTCCTATGGAGCCTGTTGTCCTAACCTAGTGTGTCCTATGGAGCCTGTTGTCCTAACCTAGTGTGTCCTATGGAGCCTGTTGTCCTAACCTAGTGTGTCCTATGGAGCCTATTGTCCTATGGAGCCTATTGTCCTATGGAGCCTGTTGTCCTAACCTAGTGTGTCCTATGGAGCCTATTGTCCTATGGAGCCTATTGTCCTAACCTAGTGTGTCCTATGGAGCCTGTTGTCCTAACCTAGTGTGTCCTATGGGGCCTGTTGTCCTGACCTAGTGTGTCCTATGGAGCCTATTGTCCTAACCTAGTGTGGAGCCTGTTGTCCTAACCTAGTGTGTCCTATGGAGCCTGTTGTACTAACCTAGTGTGTCCTATGGAGCCTATTGTCCTAACCTAGTGTGTCCTATGGAGCCTGTTGTCCTAACCTAGTGTGTCCTATGGAGCCTATTGTCCTATGGAGCCTGTTGTCCTAACCTAGTGTGTCCTATGGAGCCTGTTGTCCTAACCTAGTGTGTCCTATGGAGCCTGTTGTCCTAACCTAGTGTGTCCTATGGAGCCTGTTGTCCTAACCTAGTGTGTCCTATGGAGCCTGTTGTCCTAACCTAGTGTGTCCTATGGAGCCTGTTGTCCTAACCTAGTGTGTCCTATGGAGCCTGTTGTCCTAACCTAGTGTGTCCTATGGGGCCTGTTGAGCCTAGTTGTCCTATGGGAGCCTATTGTCCTATGGAGCCTGTTGTCCTAACCTAGTGTGTCCTATGGAGCCTGTTGTACTAACCTAGTGTGTCCTATGGAGCCTATTGTCCTATGGAGCCTGTTGTCCTAACCTAGTGTGTCCTATGGAGCCTGTTGTACTAACCTAGTTGTCCTATGGAGCCTGTTGTCCTAACCTAGTGTGTCCTATGGAGCCTGTTGTCCTAGTGTGTCCTATGGAGCCTGTTGTCCTAACCTAGTGTGTCCTATGGAGCCTATTGTCCTATGGAGCCTATTGTCCTATGGAGCCTGTTGTCCTAACCTAGTGTGTCCTATGGAGCCTATTGTAGTGTGTCCTATGGAGCCTGTTGTCCTAACCTAGTGTGTCCTATGGGGCCTGTTGTACTGAGCCTAGTTGTCCTATGGAGCCTATTGTCCTAACCTAGTGTGTCCTATGGAGCCTGTTGTCCTAACCTAGTGTGTCCTATGGAGCCTGTTGTACTAACCTAGTGTGTCCTATGGAGCCTATTGTCCTAACCTAGTGTGTCCTATGGAGCCTGTTGTCCTAACCTAGTGTGTCCTATGGAGCCTATTGTCCTATGGAGCCTGTTGTCCTAACCTAGTGTGTCCTATGGAGCCTGTTGTCCTAACCTAGTTGTCCTATGGAGCCTGTTGTCCTAACCTAGTGTGTCCTATGGAGCCTGTTGTAACCTAGTGTGTCCTATGGGGCCTACCTAGTGTGTCCTATGGAGCCTATTGTCCTAACCTAGTGTGTCCTATGGAGCCTGTTGTCCTAACCTAGTGTGTCCTATGGAGCCTGTTGTACTAACCTAGTGTGTCCTATGGAGCCTATTGTCCTAACCTAGTGTGTCCTATGGAGCCTGTTGTCCTAACCTAGTGTGTCCTATGGGGCCTGTTGTCCTATGGAGCCTAGTTGTCCTATGGAGCCTATTGTCCTAACCTATGTGTCCTATGGAGCCTGTTGTCCTAACCTAGTGTGTCCTATGGAGCCTGTTGTCCTAACCTAGTGTGTCCTATGGAGCCTATTGTCCTAACCTAGTGTGTCCTATGGAGCCTGTTGTCCTAACCTAGTGTGTCCTATGGAGCCTGTTGTCCTAACCTAGTGTGTCCTATGGAGCCTGTTGTCCTAACCTAGTGTGTCCTATGGAGCCTATTGTCCTATTGTCCTATGGAGCCTGTTGTCCTAACCTAGTGTGTCCTATGGAGCCTATTGTCCTATGGAGTCCTAACCTAGTTGTCCTATGGAGCCTGTTGTCCTAACCTAGTGTGTCCTATGGGGCCTGTTGTCCTGACCTAGTGTGTCCTATGGAGCCTATTGTCCTAACCTAGTTGTCCTATGGAGCCTGTTGTCCTAACCTAGTGTGTCCTATGGAGCCTGTTGTACTAACCTAGTGTGTCCTATGGAGCCTATTGTCCTAACCTAGTGTGTCCTATGGAGCCTGTTGTCCTACCTGAGTGTGTCCTATTGGCCTGTTGGAGCCTATTGTCCTATGGAGCCTATTGTCCTAACCTAGTGTGTCCTATGGAGCCTGTTGTCCTAACCTAGTGTGTCCTATGGAGCCTGTTGTACTAACCTAGTGTGTCCTATGGAGCCTATTGTCCTAACCTAGTGTGTCCTATGGAGCCTGTTGTCCTAACCTAGTGTGTCCTATGGAGCCTATTGTCCTATGGAGCCTGTTGTCCTAACCTAGTGTGTCCTATGGAGCCTGTTGTCCTAACCTAGTGTGTCCTATGGAGCCTGTTGTCCTAACCTAGTGTGTCCTATGGAGCCTGTTGTCCTAACCTAGTGTGTCCTATGGAGCCTGTTGTCCTATGGAGCCTAGTTGTCCTATGGAGCCTGTTGTCCTAACCTGTGTGTCCTATGGGGCCTGTTGTACTGCCTAGTTGTCCTATGGAGCCTATTGTCCTAACCTAGTGTGTCCTATGGAGCCTGTTGTCCTAACCTAGTGTGTCCTATGGAGCCTGTTGACTAACCTAGTTGTCCTATGGAGCCTAGCCTATTGTCCTATGGAGCCTGTTGTCCTAACCTAGTGTGTCCTATGGGGCCTGTTGTACTGACCTAGTGTGTCCTATGGAGCCTATTGTCCTAACCTAGTGTGTCCTATGGAGCCTGTTGTCCTAACCTAGTGTGTCCTATGGAGCCTGTTGTCCTAACCTGGTGTCCTATTGTCCTAAGCCTAGTTGTCCTATGGAGCCTGTTGTCCTAACCTAGTGTGTCCTATGGAGCCTGTTGTCCTGGAACCTAGTGTGTCCTATGGAGCCTGTTGTCCTAACCTGGTGTCCTATGGAGCCTGTTGTCCTAACCTAGTGTGTCCTATGGAGCCTGTTGTCCTAACCTAGTGTGTCCTATGGAGCCTATTGTCCTATGGAGCCTATTGTCCTATGGAGCCTGTTGTCCTAACCTAGTGTGTCCTATGGGGCCTGTTGTCCTGACCTAGTTGTCCTATGGAGCCTATTGTCCTAACCTAGTGTGTCCTATGGAGCCTGTTGTCCTAACCTAGTGTGTCCTATGGAGCCTGTTGTCCTGGAACCTAGTGTGTCCTATGGAGCCTATTGTACTAACCTAGTGTGTCCTATGGAGCCTATTGTCCTAACCTAGTGTGTCCTATGGAGCCTGTTGTCCTAACCTAGTGTGTCCTATGGAGCCTATTGTCCTATGCCTGTTGTCCTAACCTAGTGTGTCCTATGGAGCCTGTTGTCCTAACCTAGTGTTTCCTATGGAGCCTGTTGTCCTAACCTATTGTCCTATGGAGCCTGTTGTCCTAACCTAGTGTGTCCTATGGAGCCTGTTGTCCTAACCTAGTGTGTCCTATGGGCCTGTTGTACTGACCTAGTGTGTCCTATGGAGCCTATTGTCCTAACCTAGTGTGTCCTATGGAGCCTGTTGTCCTAACCTAGTGTGTCCTATGGAGCCTGTTGTACTAACCTAGTGTGTCCTATGGAGCCTATTGTCCTAACCTAGTGTGTCCTATGGAGCCTGTTGTCCTAACCTAGTTGTCCTATGGAGCCTGTTGTCCTGGAGCCTAGTTGTCCTATGGAGCCTATTGTCCTAACCTAGTGTGTCCTATGGAGCCTGTTGTCCTAACCTAGTGTGTCCTATGGAGCCTGTTGTCCTAACCTAGTGTGTCCTATGGAGCCTATTGTCCTAACCTAGTGTGTCCTATGGAGCCTGTTGTCCTAACCTAGTGTGTCCTATGGAGCCTGTTGTCCTAACCTAGTGTGTCCTATGGAGCCTGTTGTCCTAACCTAGTGTGTCCTATGGAGCCTGTTGTCCTAACCTAGTTGTCCTATGGAGCCTATTGTCCTATGGAGCCTATTGTCCTATGGAGCCTGTTGTCCTAACCTAGTGTGTCCTATGGAGCCTATTGTCCTATGGAGCCTATTGTCCTAACCTAGTGTGTCCTATGGAGCCTGTTGTCCTAACCTAGTGTGTCCTATGGGGCCTGTTGTATGGACCTAGTGTGTCCTATGGAGCCTATTGTCCTAACCTAGTGTGTCCTATGGAGCCTGTTGTCCTAACCTAGTGTGTCCTATGGAGCCTGTTGTCCTAACCTAGTGTGTCCTATGGAGCCTGTTGTCCTAACCTAGTGTGTCCTATGGAGCCTGTTGTCCTAACCTAGTGTGTCCTATGGAGCCTATTGTCCTATGGAGCCTGTTGTCCTAACCTAGTGTGTCCTATGGAGCCTGTTGTCCTAACCTAGTGTGTCCTATGGAGCCTGTTGTCCTAACCTAGTGTGTCCTATGGAGCCTGTTGTCCTAACCTAGTGTGTCCTATGGAGCCTGTTGTCCTAACCTAGTGTGTCCTATGGAGCCTGTTGTCCTAACCTAGTGTGTCCTATGGGGCCTGTTGTACTGACCTAGTGTGTCCTATGGAGCCTATTGTCCTAACCTAGTGTGTCCTATGGAGCCTGTTGTCCTAACCTAGTGTGTCCTATGGAGCCTGTTGTACTAACCTAGTGTGTCCTATGGAGCCTATTGTCCTAACCTAGTGTGTCCTATGGAGCCTGTTGTCCTAACCTAGTGTGTCCTATGGAGCCTGTTGTACTAACCTAGTGTGTCCTATGGAGCCTGTTGTCCTAACCTAGTGTGTCCTATGGAGCCTGTTGTCCTAACCTAGTGTGTCCTATGGAGCCTGTTGTCCTAACCTAGTGTGTCCTATGGAGCCTATTGTCCTATGGAGCCTATTGTCCTATGGAGCCTGTTGTCCTAACCTAGTGTGTCCTATGGAGCCTGTTGTCCTAACCTAGTGTGTCCTATGGAGCCTGTTGTCCTAACCTAGTTGTCCTATGGAGCCTGTTGTCCTAATAGTGTGTCCTATTGGCCTGTTGTACTGACCTAGTGTGTCCTATGGAGCCTATTGTCCTAACCTAGTGTGTCCTATGGAGCCTGTTGTCCTAACCTAGTGTGTCCTATGGGGCCTGTTGTACTGACCTAGTGTGTCCTATGGAGCCTATTGTCCTAACCTAGTGTGTCCTATGGAGCCTGTTGTCCTAACCTAGTGTGTCCTATGGAGCCTGTTGTACTAACCTAGTGTGTCCTATGGAGCCTATTGTCCTAACCTAGTGTGTCCTATGGAGCCTGTTGTCCTAACCTAGTGTGTCCTATGGAGCCTGTTGTCCTAACCTAGTGTGTCCTATGGAGCCTGTTGTCCTAACCTAGTGTGTCCTATGGAGCCTGTTGTCCTAACCTAGTGTGTCCTATGGAGCCTATTGTCCTATGGAGCCTATTGTCCTATGGAGCCTGTTGTCCTAACCTAGTGTGTGGAGTGTCCTATGGAGCCTATTGTCCTAACCTAGTGTGTCCTATGGAGCCTGTTGTCCTAACCTAGTGTGTCCTATGGGGCCTGTTGTACTGACCTAGTGTGTCCTATGGAGCCTATTGTCCTAACCTAGTGTGTCCTATGGAGCCTGTTGTCCTAACCTAGTGTGTCCTATGGAGCCTGTTGTACTAACCTAGTGTGTCCTATGGAGCCTATTGTCCTAACCTAGTGTGTCCTATGGAGCCTGTTGTCCTAACCTAGTGTGTCCTATGGAGCCTATTGTCCTATGGAGCCTGTTGTCCTAACCTAGTGTGTCCTATGGAGCCTGTTGTCCTAACCTAGTGTGTCCTATGGAGCCTGTTGTCCTAACCTAGTGTGTCCTATGGAGCCTGTTGTCCTAACCTAGTGTGTCCTATGGAGCCTATTGTCCTAACCTAGTGTGTCCTATGGAGCCTGTTGTCCTAACCTAGTGTGTCCTATGGGGCCTGTTGTACTGACCTAGTGTGTCCTATGGAGCCTATTGTCCTAACCTAGTGTGTCCTATGGAGCCTGTTGTCCTAACCTAGTGTGTCCTATGGAGCCTGTTGTACTAACCTAGTGTGTCCTATGGAGCCTATTGTCCTAACCTAGTGTGTCCTATGGAGCCTGTTGTCCTAACCTAGTGTGTCCTATGGAGCCTATTGTCCTATGGAGCCTGTTGTCCTAACCTAGTGTGTCCTATGGAGCCTGTTGTCCTAACCTAGTGTGTCCTATGGAGCCTGTTGTCCTAACCTAGTGTGTCCTATGGAGCCTGTTGTCCTAACCTAGTGTGTCCTATGGAGCCTGTTGTCCTAACCTAGTGTGTCCTATGGAGCCTGTTGTCCTAACCTAGTGTGTCCTATGGAGCCTGTTGTCCTAACCTAGTGTGTCCTATGGGGCCTGTTGTACTGACCTAGTGTGTCCTATGGAGCCTATTGTCCTAACCTAGTGTGTCCTATGGAGCCTGTTGTCCTAACCTAGTGTGTCCTATGGAGCCTGTTGTACTAACCTAGTGTGTCCTATGGAGCCTGTTGTACTAACCTAGTGTGTCCTATGGAGCCTATTGTCCTAACCTAGTGTGTCCTATGGAGCCTGTTGTCCTAACCTAGTGTGTCCTATGGAGCCTATTGTCCTATGGAGCCTGTTGTCCTAACCTAGTGTGTCCTATGGAGCCTGTTGTCCTAACCTAGTGTGTCCTATGGAGCCTGTTGTCCTAACCTAGTGTGTCCTATGGAGCCTGTTGTCCTAACCTAGTGTGTCCTATGGAGCCTGTTGTCCTAACCTAGTGTGTCCTATGGAGCCTGTTGTCCTAACCTAGTGTGTCCTATGGGGCCTGTTGTACTGACCTAGTGTGTCCTATGGAGCCTATTGTCCTAACCTAGTGTGTCCTATGGAGCCTGTTGTCCTAACCTAGTGTGTCCTATGGAGCCTGTTGTACTAACCTAGTGTGTCCTATGGAGCCTATTGTCCTAACCTAGTGTGTCCTATGGAGCCTGTTGTCCTAACCTAGTGTGTCCTATGGGGCCTGTTGTACTGACCTAGTGTGTCCTATGGAGCCTATTGTCCTAACCTAGTGTGTCCTATGGAGCCTGTTGTCCTAACCTAGTGTGTCCTATGGAGCCTGTTGTACTAACCTAGTGTGTCCTATGGAGCCTATTGTCCTAACCTAGTGTGTCCTATGGAGCCTGTTGTCCTAACCTAGTGTGTCCTATGGAGCCTGTTGTCCTAACCTAGTGTGTCCTATGGAGCCTGTTGTCCTAACCTAGTGTGTCCTATGGAGCCTGTTGTCCTAACCTAGTGTGTCCTATGGAGCCTGTTGTCCTAACCTAGTGTGTCCTATGGAGCCTATTGTCCTATGGAGCCTATTGTCCTATGGAGCCTGTTGTCCTAACCTAGTGTGTCCTATGGGGCCTGTTGTACTGACCTAGTGTGTCCTATGGAGCCTATTGTCCTAACCTAGTGTGTCCTATGGAGCCTGTTGTCCTAACCTAGTGTGTCCTATGGAGCCTGTTGTACTAACCTAGTGTGTCCTATGGAGCCTATTGTACTAACCTAGTGTGTCCTATGGAGCCTATTGTCCTAACCTAGTGTGTCCTATGGAGCCTGTTGTCCTAACCTAGTGTGTCCTATGGAGCCTATTGTCCTATGGAGCCTGTTGTCCTAACCTAGTGTGTCCTATGGAGCCTGTTGTCCTAACCTAGTGTGTCCTATGGAGCCTGTTGTCCTAACCTAGTGTGTCCTATGGAGCCTGTTGTCCTAACCTAGTGTGTCCTATGGAGCCTGTTGTCCTAACCTAGTGTGTCCTATGTGGCCTGTTGTACTGACCTAGTGTGTCCTATGGAGCCTATTGTCCTAACCTAGTGTGTCCTATGGAGCCTGTTGTCCTAACCTAGTGTGTCCTATGGAGCCTGTTGTACTAACCTAGTGTGTCCTATGGAGCCTATTGTCCTAACCTAGTGTGTCCTATGGAGCCTGTTGTCCTAACCTAGTGTGTCCTATGGGGCCTGTTGTACTGACCTAGTGTGTCCTATGGAGCCTATTGTCCTAACCTAGTGTGTCCTATGGAGCCTGTTGTCCTAACCTAGTGTGTCCTATGGAGCCTGTTGTACTAACCTAGTGTGTCCTATGGAGCCTATTGTCCTAACCTAGTGTGTCCTATGGAGCCTGTTGTCCTAACCTAGTGTGTCCTATGGAGCCTGTTGTCCTAACCTAGTGTGTCCTATGGAGCCTGTTGTCCTAACCTAGTGTGTCCTATGGAGCCTGTTGTCCTAACCTAGTGTGTCCTATGGAGCCTATTGTCCTATGGAGCCTATTGTCCTATGGAGCCTGTTGTCCTAACCTAGTGTGTCCTATGGAGCCTATTGTCCTATGGAGCCTATTGTCCTAACCTAGTGTGTCCTATGGAGCCTGTTGTCCTAACCTAGTGTGTCCTATGGGGCCTGTTGTACTGACCTAGTGTGTCCTATGGAGCCTATTGTCCTAACCTAGTGTGTCCTATGGAGCCTGTTGTCCTAACCTAGTGTGTCCTATGGAGCCTGTTGTACTAACCTAGTGTGTCCTATGGAGCCTATTGTCCTAACCTAGTGTGTCCTATGGAGCCTGTTGTCCTAACCTAGTGTGTCCTATGGAGCCTATTGTCCTATGGAGCCTGTTGTCCTAACCTAGTGTGTCCTATGGAGCCTGTTGTCCTAACCTAGTGTGTCCTATGGAGCCTGTTGTCCTAACCTAGTGTGTCCTATGGAGCCTGTTGTCCTAACCTAGTGTCCTATGGAGCCTGTTGTCCTAACCTAGTGTGTCCTATGGAGCCTGTTGTCCTAACCTAGTGTGTCCTATGGGGCCTGTTGTACTGACCTAGTGTGTCCTATGGAGCCTATTGTCCTAACCTAGTGTGTCCTATGGAGCCTGTTGTCCTAACCTAGTGTGTCCTATGGAGCCTGTTGTACTAACCTAGTGTGTCCTATGGAGCCTATTGTCCTAACCTAGTGTGTCCTATGGAGCCTGTTGTCCTAACCTAGTGTGTCCTATGGAGCCTGTTGTACTAACCTAGTGTGTCCTATGGAGCCTGTTGTCCTAACCTAGTGTGTCCTATGGAGCCTGTTGTCCTAACCTAGTGTGTCCTATGGAGCCTGTTGTCCTAACCTAGTGTGTCCTATGGAGCCTATTGTCCTATGGAGCCTATTGTCCTATGGAGCCTGTTGTCCTAACCTAGTGTGTCCTATGGAGCCTATTGTCCTAACCTAGTGTGTCCTATGGAGCCTGTTGTCCTAACCTAGTGTGTCCTATGGGGCCTGTTGTACTGACCTAGTGTGTCCTATGGAGCCTATTGTCCTAACCTAGTGTGTCCTATGGAGCCTGTTGTCCTAACCTAGTGTGTCCTATGGAGCCTGTTGTACTAACCTAGTGTGTCCTATGGAGCCTATTGTCCTAACCTAGTGTGTCCTATGGAGCCTGTTGTCCTAACCTAGTGTGTCCTATGGAGCCTATTGTCCTATGGAGCCTGTTGTCCTAACCTAGTGTGTCCTATGGAGCCTGTTGTCCTAACCTAGTGTGTCCTATGGAGCCTGTTGTCCTAACCTAGTGTGTCCTATGGAGCCTGTTGTCCTAACCTAGTGTGTCCTATGGAGCCTGTTGTCCTAACCTAGTGTGTCCTATGGAGCCTGTTGTCCTAACCTAGTGTGTCCTATGGGGCCTGTTGTACTGACCTAGTGTGTCCTATGGAGCCTATTGTCCTAACCTAGTGTGTCCTATGGAGCCTGTTGTCCTAACCTAGTGTGTCCTATGGAGCCTGTTGTACTAACCTAGTGTGTCCTATGGAGCCTATTGTCCTAACCTAGTGTGTCCTATGGAGCCTGTTGTCCTAACCTAGTGTGTCCTATGGGGCCTGTTGTACTGACCTAGTGTGTCCTATGGAGCCTATTGTCCTAACCTAGTGTGTCCTATGGAGCCTGTTGTCCTAACCTAGTGTGTCCTATGGAGCCTGTTGTACTAACCTAGTGTGTCCTATGGAGCCTATTGTCCTAACCTAGTGTGTCCTATGGAGCCTGTTGTCCTAACCTAGTGTGTCCTATGGAGCCTGTTGTCCTAACCTAGTGTGTCCTATGGAGCCTGTTGTCCTAACCTAGTGTGTCCTATGGAGCCTGTTGTCCTAACCTAGTGTGTCCTATGGAGCCTATTGTCCTATGGAGCCTATTGTCCTATGGAGCCTGTTGTCCTAACCTAGTGTGTCCTATGGAGCCTATTGTCCTATGGAGCCTATTGTCCTAACCTAGTGTGTCCTATGGAGCCTGTTGTCCTAACCTAGTGTGTCCTATGGGGCCTGTTGTACTGACCTAGTGTGTCCTATGGAGCCTATTGTCCTAACCTAGTGTGTCCTATGGAGCCTGTTGTCCTAACCTAGTGTGTCCTATGGATCCTGTTGTACTAACCTAGTGTGTCCTATGGAGCCTATTGTCCTAACCTAGTGTGTCCTATGGAGCCTGTTGTCCTAACCTAGTGTGTCCTATGGAGCCTATTGTCCTATGGAGCCTGTTGTCCTAACCTAGTGTGTCCTATGGAGCCTGTTGTCCTAACCTAGTGTGTCCTATGGAGCCTGTTGTCCTAACCTAGTGTGTCCTATGGAGCCTGTTGTCCTAACCTAGTGTGTCCTATGGAGCCTGTTGTCCTAACCTAGTGTGTCCTATGGAGCCTGTTGTCCTAACCTAGTGTGTCCTATGGGGCCTGTTGTACTGACCTAGTGTGTCCTATGGAGCCTATTGTCCTAACCTAGTGTGTCCTATGGAGCCTGTTGTCCTAACCTAGTGTGTCCTATGGAGCCTGTTGTACTAACCTAGTGTGTCCTATGGAGCCTATTGTCCTAACCTAGTGTGTCCTATGGAGCCTGTTGTCCTAACCTAGTGTGTCCTATGGAGCCTGTTGTCCTAACCTAGTGTGTCCTATGGAGCCTGTTGTCCTAACCTAGTGTGTCCTATGGAGCCTGTTGTCCTAACCTAGTGTGTCCTATGGAGCCTATTGTCCTATGGAGCCTATTGTCCTATGGAGCCTGTTGTCCTAACCTAGTGTGTCCTATGGAGCCTATTGTCCTATGGAGCCTATTGTCCTAACCTAGTGTGTCCTATGGAGCCTGTTGTCCTAACCTAGTGTGTCCTATGGGGCCTGTTGTACTGACCTAGTGTGTCCTATGGAGCCTATTGTCCTAACCTAGTGTGTCCTATGGAGCCTGTTGTCCTAACCTAGTGTGTCCTATGGAGCCTGTTGTACTAACCTAGTGTGTCCTATGGAGCCTATTGTCCTAACCTAGTGTGTCCTATGGAGCCTGTTGTCCTAACCTAGTGTGTCCTATGGAGCCTATTGTCCTATGGAGCCTGTTGTCCTAACCTAGTGTGTCCTATGGAGCCTGTGTCCAACTCTAGTGTGTCCTATGGAGCCTGTTGTCCTAACCTAGTGTGTCCTATGGAGCCTGTTGTCCTAACCTAGTGTGTCCTATGGAGCCTGTTGTCCTAACCTAGTGTGTCCTATGGAGCCTGTTGTCCTAACCTAGTGTGTCCTATGGGGCCTGTTGTACTGACCTAGTGTGTCCTATGGAGCCTATTGTCCTAACCTAGTGTGTCCTATGGAGCCTGTTGTCCTAACCTAGTGTGTCCTATGGAGCCTGTTGTACTAACCTAGTGTGTCCTATGGAGCCTATTGTCCATGGAGCCTAGTGTGTCCTATGGAGCCTGTTGTCTAACCTAGTGTGTCCTATGGAGCCTATTGTCCTATGGAGCCTGTTGTCCTAACCTAGTGTGTCCTATGGAGCCTGTTGTCCTAACCTAGTGTGTCCTATGGAGCCTGTTGTCCTAACCTAGTGTGTCCTATGGAGCCTGTTGTCCTAACCTAGTGTGTCCTATGGAGCCTGTTGTCCTAACCTAGTGTGTCCTATGGAGCCTGTTGTCCTAACCTAGTGTGTCCTATGGAGCCTGTTGTCCTAACCTAGTGTGTCCTATGGAGCCTATTGTCCTATGGAGCCTATTGTCCTATGGAGCCTGTTGTCCTAACCTAGTGTGTCCTATGGAGCCTATTGTCCTATGGAGCCTATTGTCCTATGGAGCCTGTTGTCCTATGGAGCCTGTTGTCCTATGGAGCCTGTTGTCCTATGGAGCCTGTTGTCCTAACCTAGTGTGTCCTATGGAGCCTATTGTCCTATGGAGCCTATTGTCCTAACCTAGTGTGTCCTATGGAGCCTGTTGTCCTAACCTAGTGTGTCCTATGGGGCCTGTTGTACTGACCTAGTGTGTCCTATGGAGCCTATTGTCCTAACCTAGTGTGTCCTATGGAGCCTGTTGTCCTAACCTAGTGTGTCCTATGGAGCCTGTTGTACTAACCTAGTGTGTCCTATGGAGCCTATTGTCCTAACCTAGTGTGTCCTATGGAGCCTGTTGTCCTAACCTAGTGTGTCCTATGGAGCCTATTGTCCTATGGAGCCTGTTGTCCTAACCTAGTGTGTCCTATGGAGCCTGTTGTCCTAACCTAGTGTGTCCTATGGAGCCTGTTGTCCTAACCTAGTGTGTCCTATGGAGCCTGTTGTCCTAACCTAGTGTGTCCTATGGAGCCTGTTGTCCTAACCTAGTGTGTCCTATGGAGCCTGTTGTCCTAACCTAGTGTGTCCTATGGGGCCTGTTGTACTGACCTAGTGTGTCCTATGGAGCCTATTGTCCTAACCTAGTGTGTCCTATGGAGCCTGTTGTCCTAACCTAGTGTGTCCTATGGAGCCTGTTGTACTAACCTAGTGTGTCCTATGGAGCCTATTGTCCTAACCTAGTGTGTCCTATGGAGCCTGTTGTCCTAACCTAGTGTGTCCTATGGAGCCTGTTGTACTAACCTAGTGTGTCCTATGGAGCCTATTGTCCTAACCTAGTGTGTCCTATGGAGCCTGTTGTCCTAACCTAGTGTGTCCTATGGAGCCTATTGTCCTATGGAGCCTATTGTCCTATGGAGCCTGTTGTCCTAACCTAGTGTGTCCTATGGAGCCTATTGTCCTATGCAGCCTATTGTCCTATGGAGCCTGTTGTCCTATGGAGCCTGTTGTCCTATGGAGCCTGTTGTCCTATGGAGCCTATTGTCCTATGGAGCCTGTTGTCCTATGGAGCCTATTGTCCTATGGAGCCTGTTGTCCTAACCTAGTGTGTCCTATGGAGCCTGTTGTCCTAACCTAGTGTGTCCTATGGAGCCTGTTGTCCTATGGAGCCTGTTGTCCTATGGAGCCTATTGTCCTATGGAGCCTGTTGTCCTAACCTAGTGTGTCCTATGGAGCCTGTTGTCCTAACCTAGTGTGTCCTATGGAGCCTGTTGTCCTATGGAGCCTGTTGTCCTATGGAGCCTGTTGTCCTAACCTAGTGTGTCCTATGGAGCCTGTTGTCCTAACCTAGTGTGTCCTATGGAGCCTATTGTCCTATGGAGCCTATTGTCCTATGGAGCCTATTGTCCTATGGAGCCTGTTGTCCTAACCTAGTGTGTCCTATGGAGCCTGTTGTCCTAACCTAGTGTGTCCTATGGAGCCTATTGTCCTATGGAGCCTATTGTCCTATGGAGCCTATTGTCCTATGGAGCCTGTTGTCCTAACCTAGTGTGTCCTATGGAGCCTATTGTCCTATGGAGCCTATTGTCCTAACCTAGTGTGTCCTATGGAGCCTGTTGTCCTATGGAGCCTATTGTCCTAACCTAGTGTGTCCTATGGAGCCTATTGTCCTATGGAGCCTATTGTCCTATGGAGCCTATTGTCCTATGGAGCCTGTTGTCCTAACCTAGTGTGTCCTATGGAGCCTATTGTCCTATGGAGCCTGTTGTCCTAACCTAGTGTGTCCTATGGAGCCTATTGTCCTATGGAGCCTGTTGTCCTAACCTAGTGTGTCCTATGGAGCCTGTTGTCCTAACCTAGTGTGTCCTATGGAGCCTGTTGTCCTATGGAGCCTGTTGTCCTATGGAGCCTGTTGTCCTATGGAGCCTGTTGTCCTAACCTAGTGTGTCCTATGGAGCCTGTTGTCCTAACCTAGTGTGTCCTATGGAGCCTATTGTCCTATGGAGCCTATTGTCCTATGGAGCCTATTGTCCTATGGAGCCTGTTGTCCTAACCTAGTGTGTCCTATGGAGCCTATTGTCCTATGGAGCCTATTGTCCTAACCTAGTGTGTCCTATGGAGCCTGTTGTCCTATGGAGCCTATTGTCCTAACCTAGTGTGTCCTATGGAGCCTGTTGTCCTATGGAGCCTATTGTCCTATTGTCCTAACCTAGTGTGTCCTATGGAGCCTGTTGTCCTATGGAGCCTATTGTCCTAACCTAGTGTGTCCTATGGAGCCTGTTGTCCTATGGAGCCTATTGTCCTAACCTAGTGTGTCCTATGGAGCCTGTTGTCCTATGGAGCCTATTGTCCTAACCTAGTGTGTCCTATGGAGCCTGTTGTCCTATGGAGCCTATTGTCCTAACCTAGTGTGTCCTATGGAGCCTGTTGTCCTATGGAGCCTATTGTCCTAACCTAGTGTGTCCTATGGAGCCTGTTGTCCTATGGAGCCTATTGTCCTAACCTAGTGTGTCCTATGGAGCCTGTTGTCCTATGGAGCCTATTGTCCTAACCTAGTGTGTCCTATGGAGCCTGTTGTCCTATGGAGCCTATTGTCCTAACCTAGTGTGTCCTATGGAGCCTATTGTCCTAACCTAGTGTGTCCTATGGAGCCTATTGTCCTAACCTAGTGTGTCCTATGGAGCCTGTTGTCCTATGGAGCCTGTTGTCCTATGGAGCCTATTGTCCTATGGAGCCTATTGTCCTATGGAGCCTATTGTCCTATGGAGCCTATTGTCCTATGGAGCCTATTGTCCTAACCTAGTGTGTCCTATGGAGCCTATTGTCCTAACCTAGTGTGTCCTATGGAGCCTGTTGTACTAACCTAGTGTGTCCTATGGAGCCTATTGTCCTATGGAGCCTATTGTCCTATGGAGCCTATTGTCCTATGGAGCCTATTGTCCTATGGAGCCTATTGTCCTATGGAGCCTATTGTCCTAACCTAGTGTGCCCTATGGAGCCTATTGTCCTAACCTAGTGTG
>NC_088400.1:68516636-68519136 GCF_034236695.1 Oncorhynchus nerka | reverse complement strand
ACCACATGACCATACGACCACATGACCATACGACCACATGACCATATGACCACATGACCATACGACCACAAGACCACGACCATACACGACCAACGACCACATGACCACACGACCACATGACCACATGACCACATGACCACATGACCATTCGACCACGTGACCACATGACCATACGACCACATGACCACACGACCACATGACCACATGACCACATGACCATACGACCACATGACCACATGACCACACGACCACATGACCACATGACCACATGACCATACGACCACATGACCACATGACCACATGACCACATGACCATACGACCACACGACCACATGACCACACGACCACATGACCACATGACCACATGACCACATGACCACACGACCACATGACCATACGACCACATGACCATACGACCACATGACCATACGACCACATGACCACACGACCACACGACCACATGACCACACGACCACACGACCACACGACCACACGACCATACAACCCTTAGAACAGGGATGATGTCTCTCTGTCCCCATTACAGTCCTGGTAACAACCCTTAGAACAGGGATGTTGTCTCTCTGTCCCCATTACAGTCCTGGTAACAACCCTTAGAACAGGGATGTTGTCTCTCTGTCCCCATTACAGTCCTGGTAACAACCCTTAGAACAGGGATGATGTCTCTCTGTCCCCATTACAGTCCTGGTAACAACCCTTAGGACAGGGATGTCTCTCTGTCCCCATTACAGTCCTGGTAACAACCCTTAGAACAGGGATGTTGTCTCTCTGTCCCCATTACAGTCCTGGTAACAACCCTTAGAACAGGGATGTTGTCTCTCTGTCCCCATTACAGTCCTGGTAACAACCCTTAGAACAGGGATGATGTCTCTCTGTCCCCATTACAGTCCTGGTAACAACCCTTAGAACAGGGATGATGTCTCTCTGTCCCCATTACAGTCCTGGTAACAACCCTTAGAACAGGGATGATGTCTCTCTGTCCCCATTACAGTCCTGGTAACAACCCTTAGAACAGGGATGATGTCTCTCTGTCCCCATTACAGTCCTGGTAACAACCCTTAGAACAGGGATGATGTCTCTCTGTCCCCATTACAGTCCTGGTAACAACCCTTAGAACAGGGATGATGTCTCTCTGTCCCCATTACAGTCCTGGTAACAACCCTTAGAACAGGGATGTTGTCTCTCTGTCCCCATTACAGTCCTGGTAACAACCCTTAGAACAGGGATGATGTCTCTCTGTCCCCATTACAGTCCTGGTAACAACCCTTAGAACAGGGATGATGTCTCTCTGTCCCCATTACAGTCCTGGTAACAACCCTTAGAACAGGGATGATGTCTCTCTGTCCCCATTACAGTCCTGGTAACAACCCTTAGAACAGGGATGATGTCTCTGTCCCCATTACAGTCCTGGTAACAACCCTTAGAACAGGGATGATGTCTCTCTGTCCCCATTACAGTCCTGGTAACAACCCTTAGAACAGGGATGATGTCTCTCTGTCCCCATTACAGTCCTGGTAACAACCCTTAGAACAGGGATGATGTCTCTCTGTCCCCATTACAGTCCTGGTAACAACCCTTAGAACAGGGATGATGTCTCTCTGTCCCCATTACAGTCCTGGTAACAACCCTTAGAACAGGGATGATGTCTCTCTGTCCCCATTACAGTCCTGGTAACAACCCTTAGAACAGGGATGATGTCTCTCTGTCCCCATTACAGTCCTGGTAACAACCCTTAGAACAGGGATGATGTCTCTCTGTCCCCATTACAGTCATGGTAACAACCCTTAGAACAGGGATGATGTCTCTCTGTCCCCATTACAGTCCTGGTAACAACCCTTAGAACAGGGATGATGTCTCTCTGTCCCCATTACAGTCCTGGTAACAACCCTTAGAACAGGGATGATGTCTCTCTGTCCCCGTTACAGTCCTGGTAACAACCCTTAGAACAGGGATGATGTCTCTCTGTCACCATTACAGTCCTGGTAACAACCCTTAGAACAGGGATGATGTCTCTCTGTCCCCATTACAGTCCTGGTAACAACCCTTAGAACAGGGATGTTGTCTCTCTGTCCCCATTACAGTCCTGGTAACAACCCTTAGAACAGGGATGATGTCTCTCTGTCCCCATTACAGTCCTGGTAACAACCCTTAGAACAGGGATGATGTCTCTCTGTCCCCATTACAGTCCTGGTAACAACCCTTAGAACAGGGATGATGCCTCTCTGTCCCCATTACAGTCCTGGTAACAACCCTTAGAACAGGGATGTCTCTCTGTCCCCATTACAGTCCTGGTAACAACCCTTAGAACAGGGATGATGTCTCTCTGTTTTCATTACAGTCCTGGTAACAACCCCACTGTCTGTCTCTGTCCTAACATTACAGTCCGGAAGCACGCACACAGAACACACACACACACACACACACACACACACACACACACACACACACACACACACACATAACTCTCTCCCTCCCCTCTCCT
>NC_088400.1:68501636-68511636 GCF_034236695.1 Oncorhynchus nerka | reverse complement strand
AGTTTATTATAGATATGAGATACTACAGTTTATTATCATGTTTATAGATATGAGATACTAGAGTTTATTATAGATATGAGATACTACAGTTTATTATAGATATGAGACACTACAGTTTATTATCATGTTTATAGATATGAGATACTACAGTTTATTATCATGTTTATAGATATGAGATACTACAGTTTATTATAGATATGAGATACTACAGTTTATTATAGATATGAGACACTACAGTTTATTATCATGTTTATAGATATGAGATACTACAGTTTATTATCATGTTTATAGATATGAGATACTACAGTTTATTATCATGTTTATAGATATGAGATACTACAGTTTATTATCATGTTTATAGATATGAGATACTACAGTTTATTATAGATATGAGATACTACAGTTTATTATCATGTTTATAGATATGAGATACTACAGTTTATTATAGATATGAGATACTACAGTTTATTATCATGTTTATAGATATGAGATACTACAGTTTATTATAGATATGAGATACTACAGTTTATTATAGATATGAGATACTACAGTTTATTATCATGTTTTAGATTCATCTCAGTCGACCGATGTTTCAAATAAACCATTTCTCCTGCAGACAACCAAAATCCCAGAATGCATTTGGCTAGTATGTCGTGGCTAACCTACGTACGTTGAATACCTGACAACCAAAATCCCAGAATGCATTTGGCTAGTACGTGGTGGCTAACCTACGTACGTTGAATACCCAGAATGCATTTGGCTAGTACGTGGTGGTACGTGAATACCCAGAATGCATTTAACCTACGTACGTTGAATACCCAGAATGCATTTGGCTAGTACGTGGTGGCTAACCTACGTACGTTGAATACCCAGAATGCATTTGGCTAGTACGTGGTGGCTAACCTACGTACGTTGAATCCCTGCACAGCTGTCTTTGTGTTTAGTCAGATCAGTCGACTAGGGAGAAGAATAGACATCTAATCTAGGATTATGGAGTAAATAACTAATGTTAGTCAGAGAGCGTAGACAGACAGAAAGCCCAAATACCCCAATACTGTAAACATTATGTTGGTTATAACTCTCTCTCTCACTCTCTCTCTCTCTCTCTCTCTCTCTCTCTCTCTCTCTCTCTCTCTCTCTCTCTGTCTCTCTCTCTCTCTCTCTCTCTCTCTCTCTCTCTCTCTCTCTCTCTGTCTCTCTCTCTCTCTCTTCCCCATACAGTGCACTGTTTTATCAGATGTTTTGACTTTTGTTTCAAAAGTAGTGCACTATACAGGGAAGAGCGTGCCATTTGGAATGCAGCTGCAGGATTCCTCTCTCTCTCTCTCTTTCTATTCTCTCTCTCTCTCTCTCTCTCTTTCTCTCTCTCTCTCTCTCTCTCTCTCTCTCTCTGAGGGGATTTAAAGAATAGGTATGATGAGATTAAGTCGAGGGATGATGAGATTAAGACTGACTACTTTAAAATGATTATGCAAGGCTTAGGAGAGTAAGTCACACACAGTATATTAAAGAAAAAGATAGGCGGAAAGAGAGAGAGAGAGAGAGAGTCTGAGAGACAGAGAGAAAGCGAGATCGAGAGAGAGCAAATGAAAGAAAGAGAGAAAGAGATAGAGACAGAGAGAGATAGAGAATTTAATTTAGAGAGAGACAGAGAGAGAAAGAGAGAGATACATGGGGAGGAGAGAGAGAGAGACAGAGAGAGATAGAGAGAGACAGAGAGAGACAGAGAGAGATACATGGGGAGGAGAGAGAGAGAGAGACAGAGAGAGACAGAGAGAGACAGAGAGAGATACATGGGGAGGAGAGATAGAGAGAGAGAGACAGAGAGAGACAGAGAGAGACGGAGAGAGAGACACAGACAGAGAGAGAGAGAGAGAGAGAGAGAGAGAGAGAGGCATAGGGAGGGAGAGAGAGAGAGACATAGGGAGAGAGAGAGAGAGAGAGAGAGAGAGAGCAAATGAAAGAAAGAGAGAAAGAGATAGAGAGAGATAGAGAGAGACAGAGAGAGATACAGAGGAGAGATACATGAGGGAGGGAGAGAGAGACAGAGAGAGAGAGACCTCACCAAGGAGAGAGAGACACAGACACTGTCATCTTCCCTTCTGTCTATTAGACTGTCATCTTCCTGATATCTATTACACTGGCATAGTTTCTGGCAGAGAGAGAGAGAGAGTCAGAGGCAGAGGAGAGGGAGCAGACTGTCATCTTCCCTGATATCTATTACAGAGAGAGAGACAGGGAGGAGAGAGACAGAGAGAGAGAGAGAGAGAGAGCATCTTCCCTGAGATCTTCCCTGAGACAGGGAGAGAGAGCAGAGACAGAGAGCAGAGACAGAGAGAGATATCAGAGAGAGATCACTGGCATCTTCCTTCTGAGAGATATCTAGAGAGATATATATTAGACTGGAGAGATCAGAGACTTCCCTGATATCTCTGCATCTTTCTCTCTCCTCCCTATCATCTCTCTCATCTCTGTCACTCATCCTGATATATATTACACTCTCTTCCTTTGATGTGGCACAAAATAATCCTGCATCATGATACTGTCACACACACACACACACACACACCACACACACACACACACACACACACAACACGTAGAACCACATACCTATATATCCTTATATATATACTGGACACTGTCTGCCCTCCAAAACATGTTAACACACTTTGACAAGAGCCGTGTCTGCTGGACACATTGACTGTCTAGTATGTCCCAGTTAACACACACTGAGTGCACTACACAGAGTCCATCTGGGCCTATAGGTTACATGTTAACACACTAACACAGTTTGGAGAACACAATAAAGACCATCACCAACCACTAGCGTGAACTATTTGCCCCAGGACAGACAGTGATGTATTGGTTTTACACACTACTGATTACACTGGCATCTTCCCTGGAAGTCTATTATACTGTCATCTTCCCTGATGCAGAGCTCTATTATACTGGCATCTTCCATATCTATTACACTGGCATATTCCCTGATATAGCTGCTATTACACTGGCATCTTCCCTGATATCCTATTATACTGGCATCTTCCTGATATCTATTCACTGTCATCTTCCCTGATATCTATTACACTGTCATCTTCTGATATCTATTAACGGCATCTTCCCTGATATCTATTACACTGGACATCTTGTCTGATATCTATTATACACATCTGATGCAGAGCTGCTGGACTGTCATCTTAACCATGATATATATTACACTAACTGATCTTCCCATATCTGTTAACCATGTTAACACACCTGATATCTATTATACTGGCATCTTCCATATCTGTATAACTGGTTATCTTCACTAACTGATTATACTGGACCATGTCTGTATATTACACTGTCATCTTCAACACTGATATCTATTACACTGTCATCTTCCACTAATATTACACTGGACTTCCCTGATATCTATTACACTGTGTGATACACATTAACTGATGCATCTTCCTGCTGGACATTACACTGTCACATTCCCTGATATATAACCTGTCATCTTCCCTAACTATTACACTGGCATCTTCCCTGATATCTATTAACTGTCATCTTAACCATATAACACTGCTCATCTTCCTGATATCCATGAGATGTCTAGACACTGGCATCTTCCTGATATATATTACACTGTTAACACACTCCTGATATCTATTATACAACATGTCTGTATAACCATGTTAAACACACTGATCTTCCTGGATATCAACACAACAACATGTACTGTCATCTTAACACACTAACTGATATCTATTATACATGGCATCTTAACTGATGATATCATTGCACTGTCATCTTAACCATCTTATATTACACTGATCTTCCCTGGACATATATTACACTGTCATCTTCCCTATATCTGTTAACTGTCATCTTCCCTGATATCTATTACACTGATGCATCTTCCCTGTTATATATTACACTGTCATCTTCCCTGATATATATTAACTGTCATCTTCCCTGATGTATATTATAACCATATTCCCTTCTGTATATTACACTGATGCATCTTCCCTTCTGTATATTACACTGTCATCTTGAAAGAAGTGAGAAGCAGGTATTTGAGATTAGATTGAGGCCTGATACCAGCTGCTATGTTGTTCAACATTACCGTAGAACCTATATACATATATATATATATATATATAACATAAACACTGTAAAACCATGTTAAAAGCTGCTGGCAGAGCACAACAACATGTCTGTATAACCATGTTAACACACTAACTGATGCAGAGCTGCTGGACAACACAACAACATGTCTGTATAACCATGTTAACACACTAACTGATGCAGAGCTGCTGGACAACACAACAACATGTCTGTATAACCATGTTAACACACTAACTGATGCAGAGCTGCTGGACAACATGTCTGTATAACCATGTTAACACACTAACTGATGCAGAGCTGCTGACAACACAACAACATGTCTGTATAACCATGTTAACACACTAACTGATGCAGAGCTGGACAACATGGTATAACCATGTTAACACACTAACTGATGCAGAGCTGCTGGACAACATGTCTGTATAACCATGTTAACACACTAACTGATGCAGAGCTGCTGGACAACACAACAACATGTCTGTATAACCATGTTAACACACTAACTGATGCAGAGCTGCTGGACAACACAACAACATGTCTGTATAACCATGTTAACACACTAACTGATGCAGAGCTGCTGGACAACACAACCATGTTAACACACTAAAAGATCTGTATAACCATGTTAACACACTAACTGATGCAGAGCTGCTGGACAACACAACAACATGTCTGTATAACCATGTTAACACACTAACTGATGCAGAGCTGCTGGACAACATGTCTGTATAACCATGTTAACACACTAACTGATGCAGAGCTGCTGGACAACACAACAACATGTCTGTATAACCATGTTAACACACAACTGATATTTGTCTGTAAAATGTTAACACAAAATGGCTGCTACCAAGATGGAGATCACAAGGGTTATTTTGATAAAACACAACCTGGTTATTTCTAAGATCACGAGGGTTATTTCTAAAATCACGAGGGTTATTTCTAAAATCACGAGGGTTATTTCTAAGATCACGAGGGTTATTTTTAAAATCACGAGGGTTATTTCTAAAATCACGAGGGTTATTTTTAAAGATCACGAGGTTATTTTTAAAACACGAGGGTTATTTTTAAAACACGAGGGTTATTTCTAAGATCACGAGGGTTCGAGGGTTATTTTTAATAAGAACACGAGGTATTTTGTTTTTTTCGAGGTTATTTTTAGTCCATTGTTGATATTTTTAGATCACGAGGGTTCTTTTAAGAACACGAGGGTTATTTTTAAGAACACGAGGTTATTTTTAAGAACGAGGTTCAGAACACAAGGGTTATTTTTAAGATCACGAGGGTTCTTTTTAATGAGTGTATTTTGATATTTGTTTCATTAGTCCATTGTTGATATAATCACACAATGTTTCGAAAACCAAGTCAACAAACAGGTCACTGACCATCTCGAATCCCCTCAGCCACACTCAAGGTACTAAACGATATCATAACCGCCATCGATAAAAGACAGTACTGTGCAGCCGTCTTCATCGACCTTGCCAAGGCCTTCGACTCTGTCAATCACTATATTGTTATCGGCAGACTCAGTAGCCTCGGTTTTTCGGATGACTGCCTTGCCTGGTTCACCAATTACTTTGCAGACAGAGTTCAGTGTGTCAAATCGGAGGGCATGCTGTCTGGTCCTCTGGCAGTCTCTATGGGGGTGCCACAGGGTTCAATTCTCGGGCCGACTCTTTTCTCTGTATATATCAATGATGTTGCTCTTGCTGCGGGCGATTCCATGATCCACCTCTACGCAGACGACACCATTCTATATACTTTCGGCCCGTCATTGGACACTGTGCTATCTAACCTCCAAACGAGCTTCAATGCCATACAACACTCCTTCCGTGGCCTCCAACTGCTCTTAAACGCTAGTAAAACCAAATGCATGCTTTTCAACCGATCGCTGCCTGCACCCGCATGCCCGACTAGCATCACCACCCTGGATGGTTCCGACCTTGAATATGTGGACATCTATAAGTACCTAGGTGTCTGGCTAGACTGTAAACTCTCCTTCCAGACTCATATCAAACATCTCCAATCGAAAATCAAATCAAGAGTCGGCTTTCTATTCTGCAACAAAGCCTCCTTCACTCATGCCGCCAAGCTTACCCTAGTAAAACTGACTATCCTACCGATCCTCGACTTCGGCGATGTCATCTACAAAATGGCTTCCAACACTCTACTCCGTTTTGTCACTAAAGCACCTTATACCACCCACCACTGCGACTTGTATGCTCTAGTCGGCTGGCCCTCGCTACATATTCGTCGCCAGACCCACTGGCTCCAGGTCATCTACAAGTCCATGCTAGGTAAAGCTCCGCCTTATCTCAGTTCACTGGTCACGATGGCAACACCCATCCGTAGCACGCGCTCCAGCAGGTGTATCTCACTGATCATCCCTAAAGCCAACACCTCATTCGGCCGCCTTTCGTTCCAGTACTCTGCTGCCTGTGACTGGAACGAATTGCAAAAAATCGCTGAAGTTGGAGACTTTTATCTCCCTCACCAACTTCAAACATCAGCTATCTGAGCAGCTAACCGATCGCTGCAGCTGTACATAGTCTATTGGTAAATAGCCCACCCATTTTCACCTACCTCATCCCCACACTGTTTTTATTTATTTACTCTTCTGCTCTTTTGCACACCAATATCTCTACCTGTACATGACCATCTGATCATTTATCACTCCAGTGTTAATCTGCAAAATTGTAATTATTCGCCTACCTCATGCCTTTTGCACACATTGTATATAGACCCCCCCCTCCCCTTTTTTTTTCTTCTCTACTGTGTTATTGACTTGTTAATTGTTTACTCCATGTGTAACTCTGTGTTGTCTGTTCACACTGCTATGCTTTATCTTGGCCAGGTCGCAGTTGCAAATGAGAACTTGTTCTCAACTAGCCTACCTGGTTAAATAAAGGTGAAATAAATAAAAAATTTAAAAATAAAAATGTCAGCAATAAAGTTCTCTACATATATATATATATATATATATATATATATATATATATATATATATATATAGCTTTCAAAACATAGACATACAGCCGTTGTGATTCATTTAACATCACACGATGGTGTGTTTTTCAACCTATTATGTAAAATGCATCATACAAGCGGTATCTTTCTTCAAACCTGTCAAACCCTGTTCTGTTTCACCTGTCTTTGTTCTTGTCTCCACCCCCCCTCCAGGTGTCCTCCGTTTCCCCCATTATCCCCTAGGTATTTACACCTGTGTTCTCCGTTTGTCTGTTGCCAGTTCGTCTTGTCAAGTCTACCAGCGGGGTTTTTCTCATACTCCTGTTTCGAGTTAGTTCCTGTTTTCTAGTTCTCACAGTTTTTGACTATTCCGCCTGCCATGACCCTGACCCTGCCTCCCGTCCTGTACCTCTTGACACTGCCCTGGATTACTGACCTCTGCCTGCCCTTGACCTGTCATGCACCTGCCATCCGTTTTGTAAATAAACGTTTGTTATTTCGAACTGTCTGCATCCGGGTCTTATCCTGATAAAAACCAATGCATTCATTTTGCAAACTTTGGTTTTTGAATTAGTGACCTTCTGACATGTCTACCTCATGATGAGTTGGGAGATTTGTTGAATAGATTTGACTTTAGTCCCCGGAATATTATCAAAACCAGCCACCGTGTCGCCTCGGGTCGGGTTTTCAAAACTACAAGATATATGCTAACAGATACAATGAACAGTCCTGGTTCTCTACATATGTGTATATTTTTTATTTTTTTATTTTACCTTTATTTAACTATAGGACAGTAGGTTTATTACCTTAATTTTATTATGCAAGTCAGTTAAGAACAAATTCTTATTTTCAATGAGGGCCTAGGAACAGTGGGTTAACTGCCTGTTCAGGGGCAGAACGACAGATTTGTACCTTGTCAGCTCAGGGATTCAGCTCAGGGACAGCTGGAGGCAGGGTTTTCTCCTATAGAGCTCCATTTTTAAGGAATGGTCTGCCTACCCATGTGAGAGACGCAGACTCGGTCTCAACCTTTAAGTCTTTATTGAAGACTAATCTCTTCAGTGGGTCATATGATTGAGTGTAGTCTGGCCCAGGAGTGTGAAGGTGAACGGAAAGGCTCTGGAGCAACGAACCGCCCTTGCTGTCTCTGCCTGGCCGGTTCCCCTCTTTCCACTGGGATTCTCTGCCTCTAACCCTGTTACAGGGGCTGAGTCACTGGCTTACTAGGGCTCTTTCATACCGTCCCTAGGAGGGGTGCGTCACTTGAGTGGGTTGAGTCACTAATGTGATCTTCCTGTCTGGGTTGGCGCCCCCCCCTTGGGTTGTGCCGTGGCGGAGATCTTTGTGGGCTATACTCGGCCTTGTCTCAGGATGGTAAGTTGGTGGTTGAAGATATCCCTCTAGTGGTGTGGCGGCTGTGCTTTGGCAAAGTGGGTGGGGTTATATCCTTCCTGTTTGGCCCTGTCCAGAGGTATCATCGGATGGGGCCACAGTGTCTCCTGACCCCTCCTGTCTCAGCCTCCAGTATTTGAGCTGCAGTAGATTATGTGTCAGGGGGCTAGGGTCAGTTTGTTATATCTGGAGTACTTCTCCTGTCCTATCTGGTGTCCTGTGTGAATTTAAGTATGCTCTCTCTAATTCTCTCTTTCTCTCTTTCTCTATCTCGGAGGACCTGAGCCCTAGGACCATGCCTCAGGACTACCTGGCATGAGGGACTCCTTACTGTCCCCAGTCCACCTGGCCGTGCTGCTGCTCCAGTTTCAACTGTTCTGCCTGCAGCTATAGAATCCTGACCTGTTCACCGGACGTGCTACCTGTCCCAGACCTGCTGTTTTCAACTCTCTAGAGACAGCAGGAGCGGTAGAGATGCTCTTAGTGATCCGCTATGAAAAGCCAATTGACATTTACTCCTGAGGTGCTGACTTGCTGCACCCTCGACAATTTCTGTGATTATTATTATTTGACCATGCTGGTCATTTATGAACATTTGAACATCTTGGCCATGTTCTGTTATAATCTCCACTCAGCACAGCCAGAAGAGGACTGGTCACCCCACATAGCCTGGTTCCTCTCTAGGTTTCTCTATAGGTTCTGGCCTTTCTAGGGAGTTTTTCCTAGCCACCGTGCTTCTACACCTGCATTACTTGCTGTTTGGGGTTTTAGGCTGTGTTTCTGTACAGCACTTTGAGATATCAGCTAATGTACGAAGGGCTATGTATATACATTTGATTTGATTTGATTTAATTCGTAACCTTTTGGTTACTAGTCCAACACTCTAACCACTAGGCATGATGCTGACAATGAACACCAAAATAGCACCAGGGTGACTGGGGAAGAGCGTCCCCACTTCCTGTTATTGGGCAACTTTATAAAAGGGTTGATGACTCGTTTAGACACATTGTAAAACACGTATTGTAAAGTATACATGCAATTAGGGTACAGTGCACCGCTTTAGTAAAAGCAAAAAGAGGAGGTTGAATTTATTTTCTCTGTGTAACTTCAGGTCTCCAAAACCATGACTCTACTGTTTATCCCCCCATCAATTCACAAGACTGAGGGACTGAGGTAACGACTGAGGGACCGAGGGAACGACTGAGGGACCGAGGGAACGACTGAGGGACCGAGGGAACGACTGAGGGACCGACTGAGGGACCGAGGGAACGACTGAGGGACCGACTGAGGGACCGAGGGAATGACTGAGGGACCGAGGGAACGACTGAGGGACCGAGGGAACGACTGAACGACTGAGGGACCGAGGGAACGACTGAGGGACCGAGGGAACGACTGAGGGACCGAGGTAACGACTGAGAGACCGAGGGAACGACTGAGGGACTGAGGGAACGACTGAGGGACAAAAACAATGACTTGGCCCATAGCTGCAGAGAGATGAAACACACACACAGTGTTTATGGCTAAGCCT
>NC_088400.1:68479136-68496636 GCF_034236695.1 Oncorhynchus nerka | reverse complement strand
TATGTGGAACAGGAAGTGTCTATCGATGAGTAACAGGAATCTATGTGGAACAGGAAGTGTCTATCTATGTGGAACAGGAAGTGTCTATCTATGTGGAACAGGAAGTATCTATCTATAACAGGAAGTGTGACAGGAAGTGTCTATCTATGAGTGAAATGGAAGTATCTATCTATGTGGAACAGGAAGTGTCTATCTATGTGGAGCAGGAAGTGTCTATCTATGTGGAACAGGAAGTGTCTATGTCTATATGAGTAACAGGAAGTGTAACGATGAGTAACAGGAAGTGTCTATCTATGAGTAACAGGAAGGAAGATGAGTAACAGGAAGTGTCTATCGATGAGTAACAGGAAGTGTCTATCGATGAGTAACAGGAAGTGTCTATCTATGAGTAACAGGAAGTGTCTATCATGAGTAACAGGAAGTGTGAGTAACAGGAAGTGTCTATCGATGAGTAACAGGAAGTGTCTATCTATGAGTAACAGGAAGTGTCTATCTATGTGGATGATAACAGAAACACCTGGAAGACCAGTTCATTACCTGGTAATAGAACCATCTATGAGTAACAGGAAGTGTAACCATTTCATGAGTAACAGGAAGTGTCTATCTATGAGTAACCAGTTCACCTGAAGTGTCTATCGATGAGTAACAGGAAGTGATAATAGAACTATCTGATAATGAGTAACAGGAAGTGTCTATCTGATGAGTAACCAGTTCACCTGATAATAGAAACTGATAATAGAACCAGCTCACCTGGAAGTGTCTATCTGGTAATAGAACCAGTTCACCTGGTAATAGAACCAGTTGAGTAACAGGCTAATAGAACCAGTATCTCACCTCTAATAGAACCAGTGGAACAGGAAGTGTCTATCATTTCACCTGATAACAGAACCAGTTCACCTGATAATGTTCACCTGATAATAGAACCACAGGAAGTGTCTATCTGATAATAGAACCAGTTCACCTGATAATAGAAACAGGAAGTGTCTATCACCTGATAATAGACCTGATAATAACAGGAAGTGTTCTAGAACCATCACCTGATAATAGAACCAGTTCACCTGATAATGAACCAGTTCAGGAAGTGTCTGATAATAGAACCATCCACCTGATAATGTCCAGTAGAACCAGTTCAGTAATAGAAAGTTCACCTGTAATATATCTGATAATGAGTAACAGTTCACCTGATAAAGAACCAGTCACCTAACCATTTAACCTGATAATGAGTACCAGTTCACCTGGAACCAGTCCACCTGATAATAGAACCAATTCACCTGATAATATAACAATTTCACCTGATAATAGAACCAGTCCACCTGTAAACTGATAATATAACCAGTTCACCTGATAATAGAACCAGTCCATGATAATAGTAACAGGAATAATAGAACCAGTCCACCTGATAATAGAACCTCCACCTGAGTAACAGGAAGTGTCACCTAATAGAACCAGATGATAATAGTACCAGCTCACCTGGTAATAGAACCAGTGTAATAGAACCATCACCTGATAATGCTCAGTAACAGGAACCAGCTCACCTGTAGAACCAGTTCTAATAGAACCAGCTCACCTGATAATAGTGAGTTCAGATAATAGAAGTGTCTAACCAGTTCACCTGATAATAGAACCAGTTCACCTGATAATATAACCAGTTCACCTGATAATAGAACCAGCTCACCTGTCACCTGATAATAGAACCAGTTCACCTGTAATAGAACCAGCTCACCTGATAATAGAACCAGCTCACCTTAATAGAACCAGTCCACCTGATAATAAACCAGCTCACCTGGTAATAGAACCAGTTCACCTGATAATGAACCAGTTCACTGATAATAGAACCAGTTCACCTGATAGAACCAGTTCACCAGAACCAGTTCACCTGATAATAGAACCAGCTCACCTGATAATAGAACCAGTTCACCTGATAATAGAACCAGTTCACCTGATAATAGAACCAGTTCACCTGTAATATAACCAGTTCACCTGATAATAGAACCAGTTCACCTGATAATAGAACCAGCTCTGATAATATAACCACTGGTAATAGAACCAGCTCACCTGGTAATAGAACCAGTTCACCTGGTAATAGAACCAGCTCACCTGTAATAGAACCAGTTCACCTAGAACCAGCTCACTGGTAGAACCAGTTCACAGAACCAGTTCACCTGGTAGAACCAATAAGAACCAGTTCACCTGGTAATAGAACCAGTTCACCTGGTAATAGAACCAGCTAGAACCACCTGGTAATAGAACCAGTTCACCTGGTAATAGAACCAGCTCAGTAATAGAACCAGCTCACCTGGTAATAGAACCAGCTCACCTGGTAATAGAACCAGTTCACCTGGTAATAGAACCAGCTCACCTGGTAATAGAACCAGCTCACCTGGTAATAGAACCAGTTCACCTGGTAATAGAACCAGCTCACCTGGTAATAGAACAAGTTCACCTGATAATAGAACCAGCTCAACTGGTAATAGAACCAGCTCACCTGGTAATAGAACCAGTTCACCTGGTAATAGAACCAGCTCACTTGGTAATAGAACCAGCTCACCTGGTAATAGAACCAGTTCACCTGGTAATAGAACCAGTTCACCTGATAATAGAACCAGTTCACCTACTTTTACACTATGATGTGTGTATATATATATAAAAATATATATATATATATATATAAAGATGTACTTTCACCATATTCAAACGAGAGTTCAGTTCAAGTAACGGCGTTGCCCTTAAAATGAGGGACACACATAAATGAATCACTAATCACATTAAATTATGATCCTAAAAAATGACTTTGTAGAAGCAACATAATAGCCTGGTCTTTCCAGTGATGGTGAGATCTGGGGTAAGTGTGTTAAAACCCTCCTACGGGTGACACAGGTTTGACGGTGTGACAAAACACTGCATTTATTGAAATCTCCATGTGGTCTAAATTAAAAGGGCACTTCATTTAAAAGAACATGCTTTTAAAATGCTAAATTATCGTACGAGTTCCTACTTAACATATCAAAGGGATGCAAAAGGAACTATTTTTTTTGTGGAACAACACATTTATTATTCATGGTAATTCTATGCCGCTCTGTTCGTCCTATGTCTTTTCTCTGCCCTACCTAACAACACTTTCATCATGTTCTCCTGCCTCTTTCCTCGCAACAAACTTCCTTCTCTCATCCAATCATCTCTCCTTAAACCCCTTCTTCCCTTCTCTCATCCAATCATCTCTCCTTAAACCCCTTCTTCCCTTCTCTCATCCAATCATCTCTCCTTACCCCCTCCCTTCTCTCAGCCAATCATCTCTCCTTAGTCCCCTTCTCTCATCCAATCATCTCTCCTTACCCCCTTCTTCCCTTCTCTCATCCAATCATCTCTCCTTACCCCCTTCTTCCCTTCTCTCAACCAATCATCTCTCCTTACCCCCTTCTTCCCTTCTCTCATCCAATCATCTCTCCTTACCCCCTTCTTCCCTTCTCTCATCCAATCATCTCTCCTTACCCCCTTCTTCCCTTCTCTCATCCAATCATCTCTCCTTACCCCTTCTCTCATCCAATCATCTCTCCTTACCCCCTCCCTTCTCTCAGCCAATCATCTCTCCTTAGTCCCCTTCTCTCATCCAATCATCTCTCCTTACCCCCTTCTTCCCTTCTCTCATCCAACCATCTCTCCTTACCCCCTTCTTCCCTTCTCTCATCCAACCTTCTCTCCTTACCCCCTTCTTCCCTTCTCTAATCCAACCATCTCCCCTTACCCCCCTTTTCTCTTCTCTTCTCTCATCCACTCATCTCTCCTTACCCCCCTTCTACTCTTCTCTCATCCAACCATCTCTCCTTACCCCCTTTTTCTCTTCTCTTCTCTCATCCAACCATCCACACATTTCTTGTTAACAAACTATAGTTTTGGCAAGTCGGTTAGGACGTCTACTACCGACATAACCTGAAAAGCCGCTCAGCAAGAAAGAAGCCACTGCTCCAAAACAGCCATTAAGAAGCCAGACTATGGTTTGCAACTGTACATGGGGAGAAAGATCGTACTTTGTGGAGAAATGTCCTCTGGTCTGATGAAACAAAAATACAACTGTTTGGCCATAATGACCAGCGTTATGTTTGGAGGAAAAAGGGGGAGGCTTGCAAGCCGAAGAACACCATCCCAACTGTGAAGCACGGGGGTGGCAGCATCATGTTGTGGGGGTGCTTTTCTGCAGGAGGGTCTGGTGCACTTCACAAAATAGATGGCATCATGAGGCAAGAAAATTACGTGCATATGTTGAAGCAACATCTCAAGACATCAGTCAGGAAGTTAAAGCTTGTTCACAAATTGGTCTTCCAAACGGACAATGACCCCAAGCACATTTCCACAGTCGTGGCAAAATGGCTTAAGGACAACAAAGTCAAGGTATTGGAGTGGCCAACACAAAGCCCTGTCCTCAATCCTATAGAACATTTGTGAGCAGAACTGAAAAACCGTGTGCGAGCAAGGAGGCCTACAAACCTGAGAAAGTTACACCAGCTCTGTCAGGAGGAATGGGCCAAAATTCATCCAACTTCTTGTAGGAAGCTTGTGGAAGGCTACCCGAAACATTAGAACAAGTTAAACAATTTAAAGGCAATGCTACCAAATACTAATTGAGCTAAAGGCTAGAGCTGCTGCTTTCAAGGAGTGGGATTCTAACTCAGAAGCTTATAAGATATCCCGCTATGCCCTCCGACGAACCATAAAACAGGCAAAGCGTCAATACAGAACTAAGATTGAATCGTACTCGTCGGATGTGGCAGGGCCTGCAAACCACTACAGACTACAAAGGGAAGCACAGCGGAGAGCTTCCCAGTGACAAGAGCCTACCAGACGAGCTAAACTACTTCTATGCTCGCTTCGAGGCAAATAACACTGAAACGTGCATGAGAGCACCAGCTGTTCTGGAAGACTGTGTGATCACGCTCTACGCAGCCGATGTCAGAAAGACCTTTAGCCAGGTCAACATTCACAAGGCCGCAGGTTCAGACGGATTACCAGGACGTGTACTGCGAGCATGCTCTGACCAACTAGCAAGTGTCTTCACTGACATTTTCAAACTCTCCCTGTCCGAGTCTGTAATACCAACATGTCCCTGTGCCCAAGAACACTAAGGTAACCTGCCTAAATGACTACCGACCCGTAGCACTCATGTCTGTAGTCATGAAATGCTTTAAAAGGCTGGTTATGGCTCACATCAGCACCATTATCACAGAAACCCTAGACCCACTCCAATGTGCATACCGCCCAAACAGATCCACAGATGATGTAATCTCTATTGCACTCCACACTGCCCTTTCACACATGGACAAAAGGAACACTTATGTGAGAATGCTATTCATTTACAGCTCAGCGTTCAACACCATAGTGCCCTCAAAGCTCATCAATAAGCTAAGGATCCTGGGACTAAACATCTCTGTGCAACTGGTCCTTGGACTTCCTGACGGGCCGCCCCCCCAGGTGGTAAGGGTAGGTAACAACACATCCGCCACGCTGATCCTCAACACAGGGGCCCCTCAGGGGTGCGTGCTCAGTCCCCTCCTGTACTCCCTATTCACTCATGACTCCAACACAATCATTATGTTTGCCGATGACACAACAGTGGTAGGCCTAATCACCGACAATGACGAGACAGCCTATAGGGAGGAGGTCAGAGACCTTGTCGTGTGGTGCCAGGACAACAACCTCTCCCTCAACATAATCAAGACAAAGGAGATTATTGTGGACTACAGGAAAAAGAGGCACGGAGCCACGCCCCCATTCTCATCGACGGGGCTGTAGTGGAGCAGGTTGAGAGCTTCAAGTTCCTTGGTGTCCACCTCACTAACAAGCTAACATGGTCCAAGCACACCAAGACTGTTGTGAAGAGGGCACGACAAAAGCTATTCCCAATCAAGAGACTGAAAAGATTTGGCATGGGTCCTCAGATTCTCAAAAGGTTCTACAGCTGCACCATTGAGAGCATCCGACCGCAAGGCACTGCAGAAGGTAGTGCGTATGGCCCAGTACATCACTGGGGCAAAGCTTCCTGTCATTCAGGACCTCTATACCAGGCGGTGTCAGAGGAAGGCCCAGTACATCACTGGGGCAAAGCTTCCTTTCATTCAGGACCTCTATACCAGGCGGTGTCAGAGGAAGGCCCAGTACATCACTGGGGCAAAGCTTCCTGTCATTCAGGACTATACCAGGCGGTGTCAGAGGAAGGCCCAGTACATCACTGGGGCAAAGCTTCCTGTCATTCAGGACCTCTATACCAGGCGGTGTCAGAGGAAGGCCCAGTACATCACTGGGGCAAAGCTTCCTGTCATTCAGGACCTCTATACCAGGCGGTGTCAGAGGAAGGCAGTACATCACTGGGGCAAAGCTTCCTGTCATTCAGGACCTCTATACCAGGCGGTGTCAGAGGAAGGCCCAGTACATCACTGGGGCAAAGCTTCCTGTCATTCAGGACCTCTATACCAGGCATCAGAGGAAGGCCCAGGACCTCTCATTCAGGACCTCTATACCAGGCGGTGTCAGAGGAAGGCCTTAGAGGCTCGTAAGTTTCACTGTTGTATTCAACGCATGTGATTAATAACATTTGATTTGATTTTGGATTTGGACAGAATAGATGGGCCCATTCCTGGAATAGACAGTGACGAGCCCTAGGACACATTTAAACAGAATAGATGGGCCCATTCCTGGAATAGACAGTGACGAGCCCTAGGACACATTTAGACAGATGGGCCCATTCCTGGAATAGACAGTGACGAGCCCTAGGGCACATTTAAACAGAATAGATGGGACCATTCCTGGAATAGACAGTGACGAGCCCTAGGACACATTTACACAGAATAGATGGGACCATTCCCTGGACACATTTAGACAGATGGCCCATTCCATACGAGCCCTAGGACACATTTAGACAGATGGGCCGAGCCCTAGGACACATTTAAACAGAGATGGGACCATTCCTGGAATAGACCATTCCTAGGACAATTTAAACAGAATAGATGGGACCATTCCTGGAATAGACAGTGACGAGCCCTAGGGCACATTTAAACAGAATAGATGGGACCATTCCTGGAATAGACAGCCCTAGGGCACATTTAAACAGAATAGATGGGCCCTAGGGCACATTTAAACAGAATAGATGGGACCATTCCTGGAATAGACAGTGACAGTGACGAGAGGACACATTTAAACAGCCCTAGGACACATTTAAACAGAATAGATGGGACCATTCCTGGAATAGACAGTGACGAGCCCTAGGACACATTTAGAACAGATGGGCCCATTCCTGGAATAGACAGTGACGAGCCCGAGCCCTAGGACACATTTAGGGACAGATGGGACCATTCCATTCCTGACACATTTAAACAGAATATGGGACCAGTAACGAGCCCTAGGACACATTTAGACAGATGGGCCCATTCCTGGAATAGACAGTGACGAGCCCTAGGACACAGAACACATTTTAGACAGATGGGACCATTCCTGGAATAGACAGTGACGAGCCCTAGGACACATTTAGACAGAATAGATGGGACCATTCCTGGAATAGACAGTGACGAGCCCTAGGACACATTTAAACAGAATAGATGGGACCATTCCTGGAATAGACAGTGACGAGCCCTAGGACACATTTAGACAGATGGGCCCATTCCTGGAATAGACAGACACATTTGACAGAGCCCTAGGACACATTTAGACAGAATAGAAGGGCCCATTCCTGGAATAGACAGTGACGAGCCCTAGGACACATCTAGACAGAATAGATGGGACCATTCCTGGAATAGACAGTAACGAGCCCTAGGACACATTTAAACAGAATAGATGGGACCATTCCTGGAATAGACAGTGACGAGCCCTAGGACACATTTAGACAGATGGGCCCATTCCTGGAATAGACAGTGACGAGCCCTAGGACACATTTAAACAGAATAGAAGGGCCCATTCCTGGAATAGACAGTGACGAGCCCTAGGGCACATTTAAACAGAATAGATGGGACCATTCCTGGAATAGACAGTGACGAGCCCTAGGCACATTTGGAAACAGAATAGATTTGGGACCATTCCTGGAATAGACAGTGACGAGCCCTAGGGCACATTTAAACAGAATAGATGGGACCATTCCTGGAATAGACAGTGACGAGCCCTAGGGCACATTTAAACAGAATAGATGGGCCCATTCCTGGAATAGACAGTGACGAGCCCTAGGGCACATTTACACAGAATAGATGGGACCATTCCTGGAATAGACAGTGACGAGCCCTAGGACACATTTAGACAGATGGGCCCATTCCTGGAATAGACAGTGACGAGCCCTAGGACACATTTAGACAGAAGGGCCCATTCCTGGAATAGACAGTAACGAGCCCTAGGGCACATTTAGACAGAATAGATGGGACCATTCCTGGAATAGACAGTGACGAGCCCTAGGACACATTTAAACAGAATAGATGGGACCATTCCTGGAATAGACAGTGACGAGCCCTAGGGCACATTTAAACAGAATAGATGGGACCATTCCTGGAATAGACAGTGACGAGCCCTAGGGCACATTTACACAGAATAGATGGGACCATTCCTGGAATAGACAGTGACGAGCCCTAGGACACATTTAGACAGATGGGCCCATTCCTGGAATAGACAGTGACGAGCCCTAGGGCACATTTAAACAGAATAGATGGGACCATTCCTGGAATAGACAGTGACGAGCCCTAGGACACATTTAGACAGATGGGCCCATTCCTGGAATAGACAGTGACGAGCCCTAGGACACATTTAGACAGAAGGGCCCATTCCTGGAATAGACAGTAACGAGCCCTAGGGCACATTTAGACAGAATAGATGGGACCATTCCTGGAATAGACAGTGACGAGCCCTAGGACACATTTAAACAGAATAGATGGGACCATTCCTGGAATAGACAGTGACGAGCCCTAGGGCACATTTAAACAGAATAGATGGGACCATTCCTGGAATAGACAGTGACGAGCCCTAGGACACATTTAAACAGAATAGATGGGACCATTCCTGGAATAGACAGTGACGAGCCCTAGGGCACATTTAAACAGAATAGATGGGACCATTCCTGGAATAGACAGTGACGAGCCCTAGTACACATTTAGACAGATGGGCCCATTCCTGGAATAGACAGTGACGAGCCCTAGGGCACATTTAAACAGAATAGATGGGACCATTCCTGGAATAGACAGTGACGAGCCCTAGGACACATTTAGACAGATGGGCCCATTCCTGGAATAGACAGTGACGAGCCCTAGAGCACATTTAAACAGAATAGATGGGCCCATTCCTGGAATAGACAGTGACGAGCCCTAGGACACATTTAGACAGATGGGCCCATTCCTGGAATAGACAGTGACGAGCCCTAGGACACATTTAAACAGAATAGAAGGGCCCATTCCTGGAATAGACAGTGACAAGCCCTAGGACACATTTAGACTGAATAGATGGGCTCATTCCTGGAATAGACAGTGACGAGCCCTAGGACACATTTAGATAGATGGACCCATTCCTGGAATAGACAGTGACGAGCCCTAGAACACATTTAGACAGAATAGATGGGCCCATTCCTGGAATAGACAGTGACGAGCCCTAGGACACATTTACACAGAATAGATGGGCCCATTCCTGGAATAGACAGTGACGAGCCCTAGGACACATTTACACAGAATAGATGGGACCATTCCTGGAATAGACAGTGACGAGCCCTAGGACACATCTAGACAGAATAGATGGGCCCATTCCTGGAATAGACAGTGCAGCCTGTGTGATATTACCTTGAGACATCTTGACAAGACATGTTGTGTGGATCCAGTCTCTCCAAAGGGAAATGTCTTACTGCTGGTGTGAAAACTATTTTTAGGGCGTTGGGAGGTGACGAGAGAAAGAACGGAATATTCCCTCTGACACGTTCGGCAAAGATGAGCTGTCGTCCCAAACAACACCCTAGTCTCTACGTAGACACTACGGGCGCTGTCTGTCACAACATAGTGCCCTGTTGATGAGCTGTCGTCCCAAACAACACCCTAGTCTCTACGTAGACACTACGGGCGCTGTCTGTCACAACATAGTGACCTGTTGATGAGCTGTCGTCCCAAACAACACCCTAGTCTCTACGTAGACACTACGGGCGCTGTCTGTCACAACATAGTGCCCTGTTGATGAGCTGTCGTCCCAAACAACACCCTAGTCTCTACGTAGACACTACGGGCGCTGTCTGTCACAACATAGTGCCCTGTTGATGAGCTGTCGTCCCAAACAACACCCTAGTTTCTACGTAGACACTACGGGCGCTGTCTGTCACAACATAGTGCCCTGTTGATGAGCTGTCGTCCCAAACAACACCCTAGTCTCTACGTAGACACTACGGGCGCTGTCTGTCACAACATAGTGCCCTGTTGATGAGCTGTCGTCCCAAACAACACCCTAGTCTCTCTAGACCCTCGGTCACACACACACACACACACACACACACACACACACACACAGACACTACGGGCAGCAGGTATGAAATGTTCAGCTAAGTGATTGTCATACAGTGCCCTCAACATTACAGTAGAGCTAGATATAATAGGTTCCTAAATGACATGCTACACCTCAACATTAGTCTTTACAGTAGAGGTTCCCTAAGTGATTCACACTAACCTCACACAGTAGAGTTTACACACACACACACACACACACAACATTACACAGAGTTTACAGTAGATATGAAATGTTCAGCTAAGTGATTGCATACAGTAGCTCTCTCAACATTACAGTAGAGTTTACAGTAGATATAATAGGTTCAGCTAAGTGATTGCATGCTAGCTAACCTCAACATTACAGTAGAGTTTACAGTAGATATAAGAGGTTCAGCTAAGTGATTGCATGCTAGCTAACCTCAACATTACAGTAGAGTTTACAGTAGATATCATAGGTTCAGCTAAGTGATTGCATGCTAGCTAACCTCAACATTACAGTACAATAATCAATCATTACAATAAACAATAATAACAAATTAAAGTCAAATTAAAAACAACAAGTAGTTAGAAGGTGGTATGCAAAGTTATTAACCGATATGTACACAAAACGATATACAGTATAGATTGTGCAATCAATCCCTATACCAGTCTGCTGTTCCCACATGCTTCAAGAGGGCCACCATTGTTCCTGTTCCCAAGAAAGCTAAGGTAACTGAGCTAAACGACTACCGTAGCACTCACTTCCGTCATCATGAAGTGCTTTGAGAGACTAGTCAAGGACCATATCACCTCCACCCTACCTGACACCCTAGACCCACTCCAATTTGCTTACCGCCCAAATAGGTCCACAGACGATGCAATCTCAACCACACTGCACACTGCCCTAACCCACCTGGACAAGAGGAATACCTATGTGAGAATGCTGTTCATCGACTACAGCTCGGCATTCAACACCATAGTACCCTCCAAGCTCGTCATCAAGCTCGAGACCCTGGGTCTCGACCCCGCCCTGTGCAACTGGGTACTGGACTTCCTGACGGGCCGCCCCAGGTGGTGAGGGTAGGCAACAACATCTCCTCCCCGCTGATCCTCAACACGGGGCCCCACAAGGGTGCGTTCTGAGCCCTCTCCTGTACTCCCTGTTCACCCACGACTGCGTGGCCACGCACGCTCCAACTCAATCATCAAGTTTGCGGACGACACAACAGTGGTAGGCTTGATTACCAACAACGACGAGACGGCCTACAGGGAGGAGGTGAGGGCCCTCGGAGTGTGGTGTCAGGAAAATAACCTCACACTCAACGTCAACAAAACTAAGGAGATGATTGTGGACTTCAGGAAACAGCAGAGGGAACACCCCCTATCCACATCGATGGATCAGTAGTGGAGAGGGTAGCAAGTTTTAAGTTCCTCGGCATACACATCACAGACAAACTGAATTGGTCCACTCACACTGACAGCGTCGTGAAGAAGGCGCAGCAGCGCCTCTTCAACCTCAGGAGGCTGAAGAAATTCGGCTTGTCACCAAAAGCACTCACAAACTTCTACAGATGCACAATCGAGAGCATCCTGGCGGGCTGTATCACCGCCTGGTACGGCAACTGCTCCGCCCTCAACCGTAAGGCTCTCCAGAGGGTAGTGAGGTCTGCACAACGCATCACCGGGGGCAAACTACCTGCCCTCCAGGACACCTACACCACCCGATGTTACAGGAAGGCCATAAAGATCATCAAGGACATCAACCACCGAACCACTGCCTGTTCACCCCGCTATCATCCAGAAGGCGAGGTCAGTACAGGTGCATCAAAGCTGGGACCGAGAGACTGAAAAACAGCTTCTATCTCAAGGCCATCAGACTGTTAAACAGCCACCACTAACATTGAGTGGCTGCTGCCAACACACTGTCATTGACACTGACCCAACTCCAGCCACTTTAATAATGGGAATTGATGGGAAATGATGTAAATATATCACTAGCCACTTTAAACAATGCTACCTTATATAATGTTACTTACCCTACATTATTCATCTCATATGCATATGTATATACTGTACTCTAGATCATCGACTGCATCCTTATGTCACTAGCCACTTTAACTATGCCACTTTGTTTACTTTGTCTACATACTCATCTCATATGTATATACTGTACTCGATACCATCTACTGTATGCTGCTCTGTACCATCACTCATTCATATATCCTTATGTACATATTCCTTATCCCCTTACACTGTGTATAAGACAGTAGTTTTGGAATTGTTAGTTAGATTACTTGTTGGTTATCACTGCATTGTCGGAACTAGAAGCACAAGCATTTCGCTACACTCGCATTAACATCTGCTAACCATGTGTATGTGACAAATAAAATTTGATTTGATTGATTTGATGTCAAATATGACTGTATTTGCCAATATGGAGTGGATAGAGTCTTGGTCGCACTGTTTGAATCAATACTATATACAAGAATAGCAGTGTTTACTGTTTTGTGTGTGTGTGTGTGTGTGTGTGTGTGTGTGTGTGTGTGTGTGTGTGTGTGTGTGTGAGAGAGAGAGCGCGAGTATGGTGGTTGTGTTGGTTGTAGGGTCCTATAAAATCTGCGTTGCGGAGAAACGCAGACGATATCACGGGAATTATTATATTATTTATTTTCATGCAACTTTCTGAAACGGCATAGGAATGCTCGCCGTGCACGTACACTCTGTCTACCGTTAGTGATAATGCTAATGCTAATGCTAACATTAACTCTAATGATAATGCTAACAGCAACTCTAATGATAATGCTAACATTAACTCTAATGATAATGCCAACATTAACTCCAATGATAAGGCTAACGGCAACTCTAACAATAATGCTAACATTAACCTCAATGATAATGCTAACACTAACTCTAATGATAATGTTAACATTAACTACAATGACAATGCTAACATGAACTATAATGATAATGCTAACATTAACTCTAATGATAATGCTGACATTAACTCTAATGATAATGCTAACATTAACTCTAATGATAATGCTAACATGAACTGTATTGATCATGCTTACATTAACTACAACGATAACGCCAACATTACCTCTAATGATAATGCTAACATTAACTCTGATGGTAATGCCAACAGTAACTCTATCGATAAGGCTATCATTAACTCCAACGATAATGCTAACATTACCTCTAATGATAGGGTTGACATTAACTCTAATGATAATGCCAACATTAACTCTAATGATAATGCTAACATTAACTCTAATGATACTTTTTATTTGTTTCACATTTATTTAACCAGGTAGGCAAGTTGAGAACAAGTTCTCATTTACAACTGCAACCCTGACCAAGATAAAGTAATGCAGTGCGACACATACAACAACACAGAGTTACACATGGAATAAAACAAACATACAGTCAATAATACAGTATAAACAAGTCTGTATACGATGTGAGTAAATGAGGTGAGATAAAGGAGGTAAAGGCAATAAATAGGCCATGGTGGCGAAGGAAATACAATATAGCAAGTAAAACACTGGAATGGTAGTTTTGCAGTGGAAGAATGTGTAAGGTATAGATAGAAATAATGGGGTGCAATGGAGCAAAATAAATAAATAAATAAACACAGTAGAGGGAGAGGTAGCTGTTTGGGATAAATTATAGGTGGGCTATGTACAGGTGCAGTAATCTGTGAGCTGCACTGACAGCTGGTGCTTAAAGCTAGTGAGGGAGATAAGTGTTTCCAGTTTCAGAGATTTTTGTAGTTCGTTCCAGTCATTGACAGCAGAGAACTGGAAGGAGAGGCGGCCAAATGAAGAATTGGTTTTGGGGTGACCAGAGAGATATACTTGCTGGAGCGTGTGCTACAGGTGGGTGCTGCTATGGTGACCAGCGAGCTGAGATAATGGGGGACTTTACCTAGCAGGGTCTTGTAGATGACCTGGAGCCAGTGGGTTTGGCGACGAGTATGAAGCGAGGGCCAGCCAACGAGAGTGTACAGGTCGCAGTGGTGGGTAGTGTATGGGGCTTTGGTGACAAAACAGTTGGCACTGTGATAGACTATATCCAATTTATTGAGTAGGGTGTTGGAGGCTATTTTGTAAATGACAAAATCCTCCTCGAAGTCGAGGAGCGGTAGGATGGTCAGTTTTACGAGGGTACGTTTGGCAGCATGAGTGAAGGATGCTTTGTTGCGAAATAGGAAGCCAACTCTAGATTTAATTTTGGATTGGAGATGTTTGATGTGAGTCTGGAAGGAGAGTTTACAGTCTAACCAGACTCCTAGGTATTTGTAGTGGTCCACATATTCTAAGTGAGAACCGTCCAGAGTAGTGATGTTGGACAGGCGGGCAGGTGCTGGCAGCGATCGGTTGAAGAGCATGCATTTAGTTTTACTTGTATTGAAGAGCAATTGGAGGCCACGGAAGGAGAGTTGTATGGCATTGAAGTTCGCCTGGAGGTTTGTTAACACAGTGTCCAAGAAAGGCCAGAAGTATACAGCATGGTGTCGTTTGCGTAGAGGTGGATCAGAGAATCACCAGCAGCAAGAGCAACATCATTGATGTATACAGATAAGAGAGTTATAATCTCCACCAGGTACAGCCAGAAGAGGACTGGCCACCCCTCACAGCCTGGTTCCTCTCTACCCAGTACAGCCAGAAGAGGACTGGCCACCCCTCATAGCCTGGTTCCTCTCTAGGTTTCTTCCTAGGTTTTGGCCTTTCTAGGGAGTTTTTCCTAGCCACCGTGCTTCTACACCTGCATTGCTTGCTGTTTGGGGTTTTAGGCTGGGTTTCTGTACAGCACTTTGAGATATCAGCTGATGTGAGAAGGGCTTTATAAATACATTTGATTTGATTTGATTCGAGAGTCGGTCCAAGAATTGAACCCTGTGGCACCCCCATAGAGACTACCAGAGGCCCGGACAACAGGCCCTCCGATTTGACACACTGAACTCTATCAGAGAAGTAGTTGGTGAACCAGGCGAGGCAATCATTTGAGAAACCAAGGCTATCGAGTCTGCCGATGAGGATGTGGTGATTGACAGAGTTGAAAGCCTTGGCCAGGTCATTGAATACGGCTGCACAGTATTGTTTCTTATCGATGGCGGTTAAGATATCATTTAGGACCTTGAGTGTGGCTGAGGTGCACCCATGACCAGCTCTGAAACCAGATTGCATAGCAGAGAAGGTATGGTGGGATTCGAAATGGTCGGTAATCTGTTTGTTGACTTGGCTTTTGAAGACCTTAGAAAGGCAGGGTAGGATATATATAGTTCTGTAGCAGTTTGGGTCAAGAGTGTCCCCCCTTTGAAGAGCAGGATGACCGCAGCTGCTTTCCAATCTTTGGGAATCTCAGACAATACGAAAGAGAGGTTGAACAGGCTAGTAATAGGGGTTGCAACAATTTCGGCAGATCATTTTAGAAAGAGAGGGTCCAGATTGTCCAGATTTTGCAGCTCTTTCAGAACATCAGCTGACTGGATTTGGGAGAAGGAGAAATGGGGAAGGCTTGGGCGAGTTGCTGTGGGGGGTGTAGTGCTGTTGACCGGGGTAGGAGTAGCCAGGTGGAAAGCATGGCCAGCCGTAGAAAAATGCTTATTGAAATTCTCAATTATAGTGGATTTATCAATGGTGACAGTGTTTCCTATCTTCACTGCAGTGGGCAGCTGGGAGGAGGTGTTCTTATTCTCCATGGACTTTACAGTGTCCCAGAACTTTTTTGAGTTTGTGTTGCAGGAAGCAAATCTCTGCTTGAAAAATCTTGCCTTGGCTTTTCTAACTGCCTGTGTGTATTGGTTTCTAGCTTCCTTGAAAAGCTGCATATCACAGGGGGCTGTTCGATGCTAATGCAGAATGCCATAGGTTGTTTTTGTGCTGGTTAAGGGCAGTCAGGTCTCGAGAGAACCAAGGGCTATATCTGTTCCTGGTTCTACATTTCTTGAATGAGGCTTATTTAAGATGGTGAGGAAGGCATTTATTTTTTTTAATAACCAGGCATCCTCTACTGACGGGATGAGATCAATATACTTCCAGGATACCCCTGCCAGGTCGATTAGAAAGGCCTGCTCGCTGAAGTGTTTCAGGGAGCGTTTGACAGTGATGAGTGGAGGTCGTTTGACCGCTGACCCATTACGGATGCAGGCAATGAGGCAGTGATCGCTGAGATCTTGGTTGAAGACAGCAGAGGTGTATTTGGAGGGCAAGTTGGTTAGGATGATATCTATGAGGGTGCCCGTGTTTACGACTTTGGGGTGGTACCTGGTAGGTTCCTTGATAATTTGTGTGAGATTGAGGGCATCAAGCTTAGATTGTAGGATGGCTGGGGTGTTAAGCATGTCCCAGTTTAGGTCGCCTAGCAGCACGAGCTCTGAAGATAGATGGGGGGCAATCAGTTCACATATGGTGTCCAGAGCACAGCTGGGGGCTGAGGGTGGTCTATAGCAGGCGGCAACGGTGAGAGACTTGTTTTTAGAGAGGTGGATTTTTAAAAGTAGAAGTTCAAATTGTTTGGGTACAGACCTGGATAGTAGGACAGAACTCTGCAGGCTATCTTTGCAGTAGATTGCAACACCGCCCCCTTTGGCAGTTCTATCTTGTCTGAAAATGTTGTAGTTTGGAATTAAAATTTCTGAATTTTTGGTGGTCTTCCTAAGCCAGGATTCAGACACAGCTAGAACATCCGGGTTGGCAGAGTGTGCTAAAGCAGTGAAAAGAACAAACTTAGGGAGGAGGCTTCTAATGTTAACATGCATGAAACCAAGGCTATTACGGTTACAGAAGTCATCAAAAGAGAGCGCCTGGGGAATAGGAGTGGAGCTAGGCACTGCAGGGTCTGGATTCATCTCTACATCGCCAGAGGAGAAGAACATAGGAGGAGAAGAATAAGGTATAATGTACAGACAAAGGTATGGTAAGATGTGAATACGGCTAAAAGCAATAAGAATTGGTCGTCTAGAACGTCTGGAGTAAAAGGAGTTTTTTTTTTATTTTTTAGAAGTTTTTAGAAGTTCAAATAGTTTCGCAGTAGATTGTAGA
>NC_088400.1:68461636-68474136 GCF_034236695.1 Oncorhynchus nerka | reverse complement strand
GAAGGATAATGTCAATATGGTGTAATGTGTTGAGAGGAATGATAATGTCACTATGATGTAATGTGTTGAGAGGAAGGATAATGTCAGTATGATGTAATGTGTTGAGAGGAAGGATAATGTCAGTATGATGTAATGTGTTGAGAGGAAGGATCATGTCAATATGGTGTAATGTGTTGAGAGGAAGGATAATGTCACTATGATGTAATGTGTTGAGAGGAAGGATAATGTCAATATGATGTAATGTATTGAGAGGAAGGATAATGTCAATATGACAGGTAGTTAGAGATATTGACACAACAGGAGATAACAGACTGTAGTGTCTGGTCCTGTTCTCTACACACGCACACATGCACGCGCACACACACACATAGCCATACACACACACACACACACACACACACACACACACACACACACACACACACACACACACACACACACATAGCCACGCACACACACACACACACACACACACACACACACACACACACACACACACACACACACACACACACACACACACACACATAGCCACACACACACACACACACACACACACACACACGCACGCACACACACACACACACACACACACACACACACACACACGCACACACACACATAGCCACGCACACACACACACACACACACACACACACACACACACACATAGCCACGCACACACACACACACACACACACACACACACACACACACACACACACACACACACACACACACACACACACACACACATACACACATACCTGCCATAGCTGCTCACGTTCGTTAACCACAGGCCGTCCGTCATAATACTGCCACATACCAGATGCTGATTCATCTGATTAGCTACGAGCTAGACAGGCTAAGTACCCCTGTGTCCCTGTGTCTGCCTCCCAAATCACACCCTATTCCCTCTTTAGTGAACTAAATTATGTCCTTTTGAAAAGTACGGCAGCTCACAGAGGGACAAAAGAGGTTTACAACTGGTGTTTTGAGTTTGTCTGTCTTTACAGGGTGTGTGTGTGTGTGTGTGTGTGTGTGTGTGTGTGTGTGTGTGTGTGTGAATATAGCGGTGGTGATGGTTAACATCAATGATCTCTCTCTCTCTCTCTCTCTCTCTCTCTCTCGGTTCACCAAGCCACTCTGACATGTCAATACTAACACGATAATGTTCATCTTGATCAGGACAGTATCAGAACCTAGGGGACCTAAAAGATGCAACACTTGGCAACACTTGGCAACCCACACACCCATCACCCCAGAAACAGAGGTCCCGCCCACCACCTTCTGAAACAACAGTACCCCCACCATCCCCAGGAGAAAAGAGCCAGACCAGGGCCCATCACAACACAACTCTACTAGACCCCATCACAACACAGCTCTACTAGACCCCATCACAACACAGCTCTACTAGACCCTATCATAACACAGCTCTACTAGACCCCATCACAACACAGCTCTACTAGACCCCATCACAACACAGCTCTACTAGACCCCATCACAACACAGCTCTACTAGACACCATCACAACACAGCTCTACTAGACCCCATCACAACACAGCTCTACTAGACCCCATCACAACACAGCTCTACTAGACCCCATCACAACACAGCTCTACTAGACCCCATCACAACACAGCTCTACTAGACCCCATCACAACACAGCTCTACTAGACCCCATCACAACACAGCTCTACTAGACCCTATCACAACACAGCTCTACTAGACCCCATCACAACACAGCTCTACTAGACCCCATCACAACACAGCTCTACTAGACCCCATCACAACACAGCTCTACTAGACCCCATCACAACACAGCTCTACTAGACCCCATCACAACACAGCTCTACTAGACCCGACCCATTACAACACAGCTCTACTAGACCCCATTACAACACAGCTCTACTAGACCCCATCACAACACAGCTCTACTAGACCCCATCACAACACAACTCTACTAGACCCCATCACAACACAGCTCTACTAGACAACCAGCTCTACTAGACCCCATCACAACACAGCTCTACTAGACCCCATCACCCATCTACTAGAACACAACACAGCTCTACTAGACCCATCACAACACAGACCCCATCACAACACAGCTCTACTAGACCCCATCACAACACAGCTCTACTAGACCCCATCACAACACAGCTCTACTAGACCCCATCACAACACAGCTCTACTAGACCCCATCACAACACAGCTCTACTAGACCCCATCACAACACAGCTCTACTAGACCCCATCACAACACAGTTCTACTAGACCCCATCACAACACAGCTAGACCCTACTAGACCCCATCACAACACAGCTCTACTAGACCCCATCACAACACAGCACTACTAGACCCCATCACAACACAGCTCTACTAGACCCCATCACAACACAACTCTACTAGACCCCATCACAACACAGCTCTACTAGACCCCATCACAACACAGCTCTACTAGACCCCATCACAACACAGCACTACTAGACCCCATCACAACACAGCTCTACTAGACCCCATCACAACACAGCACTACTAGACCCCATCACAACACAGCTCTACTAGACCCCATCACAACACAGCTCTACTAGACCCCATCACAACACAGCTCTACTAGACCCCATCACAACACAGCACTACTAGACCTCATCACAACACAGCTCTACTAGACCCCATCACAACACAGCTCTACTAGACCCGACCCATTACAACACAACTCTACTAGACCCCATCACAACACAGCTCTACTAGACGCCATCACAACACAACTCTACTAGACCCCATCACAACACAGCTCTACTAGACCCCATCACAACACAGCTCTACTAGACCCCATCACAACACAGCTCTACTAGACCCCATCACAACACAGCTCTACTAGACCCCATCACAACACAGCTCTACTAGACCCTATCACAACACAGCTCTACTAGACCCCATCACAACACAGCTCTACTAGACCCCATCACAACACAGCTCTACTAGACCCCATCACAACACAGCTCTACTAGACCCCATCACAACACAGCTCTACTAGACCCCATCACAACACAACTCTACTAGACCCCATCACAACACAACTCTACTAGACCCCATCACAACACAGCTCTACTAGACCCCATCACAACACAGCTCTACTAGACCCCATCACAACACAGCTCTACTAGACCCCATCACAACACAGCTCTACTAGACCCCATCACAACACAGCTCTACTAGACCCCATCACAACACAGCTCTACTAGACCCCATCACAACACAGCTCTACTAGACCCCATCACAACACAGCTCTACTAGACCCCATCACAACACAGCTCTACTAGACCCCATCACAACACAACTCTACTAGACCTCATCACAACACAGCTCTACTAGACCCCATCACAACACAGCTCTACTAGACCCGACCCATCACAACACAACTCTACTAGACCCCATCACAACACAGCTCTACTAGACCCCATCACAACACAGCTCTACTAGACCCCATCACAACACAGCTGTACTAGACCCCATTACAACACAGCTCTACTAGACCCCATCACAACACAGCTCTACTAGACCCGACCCATCACAACACAGCTCTACTAGACCCCATCACAACACAGCTCTACTAGACCCCATCACAACACAGCTCTACTAGACCCCATCACAACACAGTTCTACTAGACCCCATCACAACACAGCTCTACTAGACCCCATCACAACACAGCTCTACTAGACCCCATCACAACACAACTCTACTAGACCCCATCACAACACAGCTCTACTAGACCCCATCACAACACAGCTCTACTAGACCCCATCACAACACAGCACTACTAGACCCCATCACAACACAGCTCTACTAGACCCCATCACAACACAGCTCTACTAGACCCCATCACAACACAGCTCTACTAGACCCCATCACAACACAGCACTACTAGACCCCATCACAACACAGCTCTACTAGACCCCATCACAACACAGCTCTACTAGACCCCATCACAACACAGCTCTACTAGACCCCATCACAACACAGCTCTACTAGACCCCATCACAACACAGCTCTACTAGACCCCATCACAACACAGCTCTACTAGACCCATCACAACCAGCTCTACTAGACATCACAACAACTCTACTAGACCCCATCACAACACAGCTCTACTAGACCCCATCACAACACAACTCTACTAGACCCCATCACAACACAGCTCTACTAGACCCCATCACAACACAGCTCTACTAGACCCCATCACAACACAGCTCTACTAGACCCCATCACAACACAGCTCTACTAGACCCCATCACAACACAGCTCTACTAGACCCCATCACAACACAGCTCTACTAGACCCCATCACAACACAGCTCTACTAGACCCCATCACAACACAGCTCTACTAGACCCCATCACAACACAGCTCTACTAGACCCCATCACAACACAACTCTACTAGACCCCATCACAACACAGCTCTACTAGACCCCATCACAACACAGCTCTACTAGACCCCATCACAACACAGCACTACTAGACCCCATCACAACACAGCTCTACTAGACCCCATCACAACACAGCTCTACTAGACCCCAGAGCTCCTAGACCCCATTACAACACAGCTCTACTAGACCCCATCACAACACAGCTCTACTAGACCCCATCACAACACAGCTCTACTAGACCCCATCACAACACAGCTCTACTAGACCCCATCACAACACAGCACTACTAGACCCCATCACAACACAGCTCTACTAGACCCCATCACAACACAGCTCTACTAGACCCCATCACAACACAGCCTACTAGACCCCATCACAACACAGCTCTACTAGACGACCCCATCACAACACAGCTCTACTAGACCCCATCACAACACAGCTCTACTAGACCCCATCACAACACAGCTCTACTAGACCCCATCACAACACAGCTCTACTAGACCCCATCACAACACAGCTCTACTAGACCCCATCACAACACAGCTCTACTAGACCCTATCACAACACAGCTCTACTAGACCCCATCACAACACAGCTCTACTAGACCCCATCACAACACAGCTCTACTAGACCCCATCACAACACAGCTCTACTAGACCCCATCACAACACAGCTCTACTAGACCCCATCACAACACAGCTCTACTAGACCCCATCACAACACAACTCTACTAGACCCCATCACAACACAACTCTACTAGACCCCATCACATCAACACAGCTCTACTAGACCCCATCACAACACAGCTCTACTAGACCCCATCACAACACAGCTCTACTAGACCCCATCACAACACAGCTCTACTAGACCCCATCACAACACAGCTCTACTAGACCCCATCACAACACAGCTCTACTAGACCCCATCACAACACAGCTCTACTAGACACCATCACAACACAGCTCTACTAGACCCCATCACAACACAACTCTACTAGACCTCATCACAACACAGCTCTACTAGACCCCATCACAACACAGCTCTACTAGACCCGACCCATCACAACACAACTCTACTAGACCCCATCACAACACAGCTCTACTAGACCCCATCACAACACAGCTCTACAGCTCAAACCACAGACACCATTGTCAGATCACAGTCAGATCAACGTGTTTCTGAAGAAATTAACCGGGAATATTCATTCAAAAACAAAAAACAGCCCAATAAACTCTACAACATAAACCAATCGTACAGATGGGCTCCAAACAGTGCAGAGAGATTCATTGAAACATTGAACTCAAATGAAACGATGAACTCTGTACAGTTTTTCAATAACTCACAGTACCAAAACAATAAAGATGGTGTCAATTCGGCTACTCAAAACATCAACTGCATATTCCAAAAAGCAGCATCGAAAGCAAATTTGAGAAAAACCAAAGAATTGCAACATCAGAAACAAAAAACTAAATGTTTCTGACAATTGGTTTGATAATGAATGTAAAACAATTAGAAAACACCTAAAAATATAAGCAACAAAACAACCCAGAGCTACGATACTGTCACGAGTCCGACCGAAGGTGGCTCCCCTTCCCGTTCGGGTGGCGCTCGGCGGTCGTCGTCGCCGGCCTACTAGCTGCCACTGAAGGTGGCTCCCCTTCCCGTTCGGGTTGCGCTCGGCGGTCGTCGTCGCCGGCCTACTAGCTGCCACTGAAGGTGGCTCCCCCTCCCGTTCGGGTGGCGCTCGGCGGTCGTTGTCACCGGCCTACTAGCTGTAGACCTCCCCTTCCCGTTCGGGTGGCGCTCGGCGGTCGTCGTCGCCGGCCTACTAGCTGTAGACCTCCCCTTCCCGTTCGGGTGGCGCTCGCTTGTTTTTGTTTCCCCGTGTCTGGGGCGTTTGGTTTGAGCCCCCGTAAGGGGGGGGACCGTAGTTCACCGTGTCTGGGGCGTTTGGTTTGAGTAGTGGGGGGACCGTAGTTCACCGTGTCTGGGGCATTTGGTTTGAGCCCCCGTAAGGGGGGGGACCGTAGTTCACCGTGTCTGGGGCATTTGGTTTGAGCCCCCGTAAGGGGGGGGACCGTAGTTCACCGTGTCTGGGGCATTTGGTTTGAGCCCCCCTGTTACCGTGTCTGGGGCATTTGGTTTGAGCCCCCCGGGGGCCGTAGTTCACCGTGTCTGGGGCATTTGGTTTGAGCCCCCGTAAGTGGGGGGGCCGTAGTTCACCATGTCTGGGGCGTTTGGTTTGAGCCCCCGTAAGGGGGGGGGACCGTAGTTCACCGTGTCTGGGGCATTTGGTTTGAGCCCCCGTAAGTGGGGGGACCGTAGTTCACCGTGTCTGGGGCATTTGGTTTGAGCCCCCGTAAGTGGGGGACCAGCTCTACTAGTGAAACAGTTCACCGCAGTATAACGAAGCACTGAACTCTGCTTTCACTGCCTGATTTATATATAGATATATATATAATGCTATAATGCTAATGATAAGATATACAGTATAAACAAACACTGAAACAGTATAAACAAACTCTGAAACAGTATAAACGAACACTGAAACAGTATAAACAAACACTGAAACAGAAACAGTATAAACAAATAGAAACAGTATATAAACAAACACTACCAACAAGGCAGTATAAACAAACACTGAAACAGTATAAACAAACTCTGAAACAGTATAAACAAAACTGAAACAAAAGTATAAACAAAATCAGTTCTGGGTACATGTGGAACAATTTAAGCACAACAAAGCCACAAGAATGAACCATACAAGATGTAGGAATTTGGAAAACCTATTTTGATAATCTATACAAAAACATCCCACAAAAAGACAACAGAACCAACTAGAAATTAAAGTAAAATTGAACATCCTTGAATCAGTCATTAAAAACAACAAAATCATTAGATTACCCAATAACCCAACAAGAACTAAATGAAAAAGCTCAAATATATTAAATCAAAGAAGGCTTGTGGTCTAGACGACATTAGAAATGAAATGCTGAAAAACAGCACACCTGAGTTGCAAAATGCTGTGCTTAACATTGTTCAACATATAAACAACTTCTGGCTACTTCCCTGATGTCTGGAACCAGGGGCTCATCTCCCCTAAACAAAAGTGGAGACAAATCAGACCCCAATAATTACAGGGAATTTGCTTAAACAGTATGAACAAAAAAAGGAAAAAGGTTATCTGTAGCATTTTGAATTCAAGAATTCAAACCTTTCTTCAAGAAAAAAATGTAATAAGTAAATGTCAAATTGGTTTCTAAACCAGTACTACTGACCACATATAACCACCTCACTACTGAACATATACACCACCTCACTACTGACCACATATACACCAAACTACTGACCACATATACACCACCTCAATGACCACATAAACACCATCACACTACTGACACACATATACACCACCTCACTAATGACCACATAACACCACACTACTGACACATATACACCAAACACTGAACCACATATAAACCACCTCACTAATGACAGTATAAACATCACACTACTGACCACATATACACCACCTCACTAATGACCACAGTACATAATCAAACACTACTGAAACATATACACCACCTCACTAATGACTGAAACAGTATACACCACCTCACTACTGACCACATATACAACAAACACTGACCACAGTATAACCACAAACACTGAAACAGTATACACCATCAAACTACTGAAACATATACACCAAACACTGAATGACCACATAAACACCAAACTACTGAAACATATACACCACTCACTACTGACCACATATACACCATCGCAACTGACCACATGATACACCACCTCACTACTGACCACATATACACTCAACACACTAATTAATAAACACCATCACACTACTGAAACATATACAACCTAACTACTGAAACATATACACCATCGCAACTGACCTTGTGGTATACACCACCTCAGTTCTAATGACCACATAAACAATCACACTACTGACCACATAACACCACCTCACTAATGAACATATACACCATCGCACTACTGACCACATATAACCTACACACACTAATGAATAAACACCATCTACTGACCACATATACACCTTACACACACTAATGAATAAACACCATCGCACTACTGACCACATATACACCTTACACACACTAATTAATGAACACCATCACACTACTGACCACATATACACCACCTCACTACTGACCACATATACACCTCACACACACTAATTAATAAACACCACCTCACTACTGAACATATACACCTCAAACACTTAAATGAATAAACACCAACTACTGACCATATATACACCACCTCACTACTGAAACATATAACAACTACTGACCACATATACACCATCTCACTACTGACCATATATACACCACCTCACTACTGACCACATATACACCTGAAACACACTAATGAATAAACACCATCTCACTACTGACCACATATACACCTCACACACACTAATGAATAAACACCATCGCACTACTGACCATATATACACCTCACACACTAATTAATAAACACCACCTCACTACTGACCACATATACACCACCTCACTACTGACCATATATACACCACCTCACTACTGACCATATATACACCTCACACACACTAATGAATAAACACCACCTCACTACTGACCACATATACACCTGAAACACACTAATTAATAAACACCACCTCACTACTGACCACATATACACCACCTCACTACTGACCACATATACACCTCACACACTAAAATAAACACCAGTTCATACTGACCACATATACACCATTCAACTGACCACATATACACCATCACCTTCTGACCACATATAACCATCTCACTACTGAAATATACAAATCACACTACTGACCACATATACACCATCTCACTACTGACCACATATACACCATCTCACTACTGACCACATATACACCTGAAACACACTAATTAATAAACACCATCACACTACTGACCACATATACACCACCTCACTACTGACCACATATACACCATCGCACTACTGACCACATATACACCACCTCACTAATGACCACATAAACACCATCACACTACTGACCACATATACACCACCTCACTAATGACCACATATACACCTCACACACACTAATGAATAAACACCATTGCACTACTGCCCACATATACACCTCACTACTGACCACACATATACACCATCTCACTACTGACCACACATATACACCATCTCACTACTGACCACATATACACCATCACACTACTGACAACATATACACCATCTCACTACTGACCACATATACACCATCTCACTACTGACCACATATACACCATCACACTACTGACCACATATACACCATCTCACTACTGACCACATATACACCTCACTACTGACCACATATACACCATCTCACTACTGACCACATATACACCATCTCACTACTGACCACATATACACCATCTCACTACTGACCACATATACACCATCACACTACTGACCACATATACACCATCTCACTACTGACCACATATACACCATCTCACTACTGACCACATATACACCATCACACTACTGACCACATATACACCATCTCACTACACACATATAAACACCACACACTACTGACCACATATACACCATCTCACTACTGACCACATATACACCTGCACTACTGACCACACACCTGAAACACACTAATGAATAAACACCAACACCACATATACACCATCTCACTACTGACCACATATACACACCATCTCACATATACACCTGAAACACACTAATGAATAAACACCATTGCACTGCCCACATATACACACTGACCACATATAACTGACCACATAACACCATCCACTACTGACCACATATACACCACCTCACTGACCACACATATACACCATCTCACTACTGACCACATATACACCTCACACACACTAATTAATAAACACCATCGCACTACTGACCACATATACACCACCTCACTACTGACCACATATACACCTCACACACACTAATGAATAAACACCATCGCACTACTGACCACATATACACCTCACACACACTAATTAATAAACACCATATATACACCTTACAAACACTAATTAATAAACACCATCACACTACTGACCACATATACACCTCACACACACTAATTAATAAACACCACCTCACTACTGACCACATATACACCACCTCACTACTGACCACATATACACCACCTCACTACTGACCACATATACACCTCACACACACTAATGAATAAACACCATCGCACTACTGACCATATATAGACCTCACACACACTCATTAACGAAAAGAGGGCAACATTTTTGCTTGCTTTCTTGACTTAAAAAAAAACATTTGATTCTATTTGGTCACAAAGGGCTATTCTATAAAATGTTCCAAGGTGGGCTTGGTGGTAAAGGTGGTAAAGGTGGTAAAGGTGATAAAGGTGATAAAGGTGATAAAGGTGGTAAAGGTGATAAAGGTGATAAAGGTGGGCTTGGTGATAAAGGTGTATGACTTAATCAAATGTATGTTCACAGAAAACAAGTGTGCAATAAAAATCAAAAACCAAAGAACATAATTATTTTCACAACGTCGGGGTGTGAGACAAGGCTGCAGTTTGAGTCCTAATCTTTTCAACATTTAATATCAATGAATTAGCAGACATGTTGGACCAATCTCCAGCCCCAGGACTCACAGAGGTGAAATACCTGCTATATGCTGATGACTTGGTACTTCTATCACCAACCAAAGAAGACCTAACCAATCAAGACCTAACCAACCAAGACCTAACCAACCAAGACCTAACCAACCAAGATCTAACCAACCAAGACCTAACCAACCAAGACCTAACCAACCAAGACCTAAACAACCAAGACCTAACCAACCTAGACCTAACCGACCAAGATCTAACCGACCAAGATCTAACCAACCAAGACCTAACCAACCAAGATCTAACCAACCAAGACCTAACCAACCAAGACCTAACCAACCAACACCTAACCAACCAAGACCTAACCAACCAAGATCTAACCAACCAAGACCTAACCAACCTAGACCTAACCAACCTAGACCTAACCAACCAAGACCTAACCAACCAAGACCTAACCAACCTAGACCTAACCAACCAAGATCTAACCGACCAAGATCTAACCAAACAAGACCTAACCAACCAAGATCTAACCAACCAAGACCTAACCAACCAAGACCTAACCAACCAAGATCTAACCAACCAAGACCTAACCAACCAAGACCTAAACAACCAAGACCTAACCAACCAAGATCTAACCAACCAAGACCTAACCAACCAAGACCTAACCAACCTAGACCTAACCGACCAACATCTAACCGACCAAGATCTAACCAACCAAGACCTAACCAACCAAGACCTAACCAACCAAGACCTAACCAACCAAGACCTAACCAACCAAGACCTAACCAACCAAGACCTAACCAACCAAGATCTAACCAACCAAGACCTAACCAACCAAGACCTAAACAACCAAGACCTAAACAACCAAGACCTAACCAACCAAGACCTAACCAACCAAGACCTAACCAACCAAGACCTAAACAACCAAGACAGATCCTTACCAAGGACAGTCTGAGTGACCACCGATTGGCAATAGAAACCGGCAGACATAAAAAGACATGGCTACCCAAAGAGGAGCGTGTATGTGGTCACTGCATGACAGGGGAGGTGGAGACAGAGATACACTTTCTCCTTTACTGTGATAAATAATACCTCACAAAGAGATTCATTATTCACAGAAATGACTACATTTATTCCAGATGTGAATGTATTAATCCCAGAGGAAAAACTATAAATTCTCATAGGTGAAGGAGCAATGGCTCCTCTTGCAGCCAAATATGTATTTTCCTGCCATAGCCTGAGGGACACTGAATAACAACATCTGCATAGTAAACAGTAACTAGTAGTAGTGGTATGGGTGGTAATGGTAATGACAGCAGTTTAATGGTGGTGGTAGTAGTGGTATGGGTGGTGGTGGTAGTAGTGGTATGGGTGGTGGTGGTAGTAGTGGTATGGGTGGTAATGGTAATGACAGCAGTTTAATGGTGGTG
>NC_088400.1:68449136-68454136 GCF_034236695.1 Oncorhynchus nerka | reverse complement strand
AGGCAGTACGGGCTAATAAACGCTATGTCAACAAACACGAGCTGAGTCACTCACTGGGTCCCTGTGAACAACAAGCCAAACATAAGCCAGACAACAAACATCAGATAGATTCAGCACATACACCAGATGACTATAACATAACTACGGTGTCATCCACTCAGTACTGGATACACACGATAGTATCTCACTGGGTTAGCGGGAGAAACGCCGCAGGCGTAGACGCGGTAGACCAGCCGGCATCCTGGTGAGAGAGTGAGACGAAGAGAAAATCGACCCGGGCAACTCCCCTTTACGTTCTATTAGCAAATGTCCAGGTCACCGGAGAATAAGATGGATGAGCTTGGTTCCAGAGTTTCCCATCAGGGAGAATTGAAAAGCTGCAGCGATAGTATATACCTTGCAGAGATACGGCTGGGTGACTCTGTGTACGTACAACTCAGTGGTTCACTCCATACAGCCGCACGATCACATGTAGGCGGCCTCGGGGCAAGTCAGAAAAGGGGGGAGGGGTTGTGCCTCTCCATCAACAACAACCGGTGTGCGACATCCAATGTGAAGGAAATCTAGAGCTTTTGTTCACCTGATATAGAAGCTGCAGACCGTTTTGTATCGACCAAGAGAGTTCTCATCCGTAGTAATCACGACTGTCTACATCGGGCCACAAACCAACACCTTTTGGCACTCAGCGAACTGTATGGGGCCATAAACAAGCAAGAAACCCCCTCACCCAGAGGCAGTGTTTCTCGCGTGTGGAGACGTTGACGCGGGGATATTTAAAACCGTTCTACCTCACTTCTACAAACACGTTTACTGTTTGCCACTAGGCGGCGCTACATCTCTAGACCATTTTAATTCTACCCACAGGAACGCCGATAAGGCCCTCCCTCGTCCTCCCTTCGGGCAAATCTGACCACAACTATATTCTACTGCTTCCTGTTTAAAAACAAAAGCTTAACCGGAAAGTACCAGTGACTCTCAACGCAGAAGTGATCCAATGAGGCAGACACGAAGCTACAAGAGTGTTTTTGCTACAGAGCCTCTTCCCACCCAGGCCGTTGGTTTGGCATGGGGCCCTCTGATCCTCAAAGAGTTCTACAGCTACGCCATCGAGAGCTTCTTGACCGGCTGCGTCACTGCCTGGTTCGGAAAATGCAACCACCCTCGACCACAAAGTGCTACAGAGGGTGATGTGGACAGCCCAAAGCATCCCTGAAGCTGAGCTCCCTGCCATTCAGGACCTCTATACCAGGCGGTGTCAGACGAAGCCACGCAAAATCAACAAAGACTCCAGCCACCCCAGTCATAGACTGTTCACTCTGCTACTGTCCAGCGAACAGTACAGGAGCATCTGCTCCTGGACCAACAGGCTCCGAGACAGATTCTACCCCCAAGCCACAAGACTGGTAAATAGCTATCAGACTGCTAAATAGCCATCAGACTGCTAAATAGCCATCAGACTGCTAAATAGCCATTAGACTGATAAATAGCCATCAGTCTGCTAAATAGCCATCAGACTGATAAATAGCCATCAGACTGCTAAATAGCCATCAGACTGCTAAATAGCCATCAGACTGATAAATAGCTATCAGACTGCTAAATAGCCATCAGTCTGCTAAATAGCTATCAGACTGATAAATAGCCATCAGTCTGCTAAATAGCCATCAGACTGCTAAATAGCCATCAGATTGATAAATAGCCATCAGTCTGCTAAATAGCCATCAGTCTGCTAAATAGCCATCAGTCTGCTAAATAGCCATCAGACTGCTAAATAGCCATCAGGCTGATAAATAGCCATCAGACTGCTAAATAGCTTTCAGACTGCTAAATAGCCATCAGATTGCTAAATAGCCATCAGACTGCTAAATAGCCATCAGACTGATATATAGCCATCAGACTGCTAAATAGCTATCAGACTGCTAAATAGCCATCAGACTGATAAATAGCCATCAGACTGCTAAATAGCCATCAGTCTGCTAAATAGCCATCAGACTGCTAAATAGCCATCAGATTGCTAAATTGCCATCAGACTGCTAAATAGCTATCAGACTGCTAAATAGCCATCAGACTGATAACTAGCCATCAGACTGATATATAGCCATCAGACTGATAAATAAGTTAAATAAATGGTTAACCGGACTATCTTCACTGACCCTCTATTGGACTCACAAGACTATATATACACACATTATACACGTACCAGGGCTCTCCAACCCTGTCCCTGGAGAGCTACAGTCCTGTACGTTTTCACTCCGACCATAATTTAGTGCACTTGACTCGAATAATTACATGTTTATTAAGTCGAATCAGGTTAGCTACAACTTGAGTTGTAGTTAAAATCTACAGGAGGGTCTCTCTCCATCCTGATGCCTCGTCCCTTTACCCTGCCTTCTGATACCTTATTATTATTATCCATCCTGATGCCTCGTCTCTTTACCCTGCCTTCTGATACCTTATTATTATCCATCCTGATGCCTCGTCCCTTTACCCTGCCTTCAGATACCTTATTATTATCCATCCTGATGCCTCGTCTCTTTACCCTGCCTTCTGATACCTTATTATTATCCATCCTGATGCCTCGTCCCTTTACCCTGCCTTCAGATACCTTATTATTATCCATCCTGATGCCTCGTCTCTTTACCTTCAGATACCTTATTATTATTATCCATCCTGATGCCTCGTCCCTTTACCCTGCCTTCAGATACCTTATTATTATCCATCCTGATGCCTCGTCTCTTTACCCTGCCTTCAGATACCTTATTATTATCCATCCTGATGCCTCGTCTCTTTACCTTCAGATACCTTATTATTATCCATCCTGATGCCTCGTCTCTTTACCTTCAGATACCTTATTATTATCCATCCTGATGCCTCGTCTCTTTACCCTGCCTTCAGATACCTTATTATTATCATCCATCCTGATGCCTCGTCTCTTTACCCTGCCTTCAGATACCTTATTATTATCCATCCTGATGCCTCGTCTCTTTACCCTGCCTTCAGATACCTTATTATTATCATCCATCCTGATGCCTCGTCTCTTTACCTTCAGATACCTTATTATTATCCATCCTGATGCCTCGTCCCTTTACCTTCAGATACCTTATTATTATCCATCCTGATGCCTCGTCTCTTTACCCTGCCTTCTACCTCGTTCCCCTGCACATTGATCCGGTCCTCCCTGTATATATTTTCATTCTTCTGTAATTTATTCCTCTTGTGTGTTACTATCATTCATTGTATTATAATATTTAGACTCTGCGTCGCTGGGAAGGGCTTGTAGGCGAGCAATTCAAGGTAATGTCTACACTTATATTTGGCTCATGTGACAATTAAACATGATTTCTTTGTGCTCTGCTAACCAGTGTATTACTCTGTTCATAAAGGCCTAGTGCATTAATTCGGTGGACATACTTTTTGTTTAAAAAAAAGTTCATTATTTTTCATATTTATTATATTTTTAATTGGGATATATCAGGGGGGGGGTAATACAACACCTTCAGAACTCCTACTTCCTCCTCTCCTCTCCTCTCCTCTCCTCTCCTCTCCTCTACTCTACTCTACTCTACTCTACTCTCCTCTCTCTACTCCCCCTCCTCTCCTCTCCTCTCCGTTCTCCTCTCCTCTCCTCTCCTCTCCTCCCTCTCCTCTCCTCTCCTCTCCTCTCCTCTCCTCCCTCCCCTCTCCCTCCTCTCATCTCCTCTCCTCTCCTCTCCTCCCCTCCCTCCCTCCTTCCTCCCTCCTCCTCTCCCCCCACTCCCTCCCGTTCCTTCCTCTCCTCTCCTCTCCCTCTCCTCCTCTCCTCTCCTCTCCTCCTCTCCTCCCTCCTCTCCTCTCCTCTCTCCTCTACAACACCTCCTCAGAATTCCTACTTCCCACCCGTTCCTCCCCTCTGACCAGCTTTTACATCAACATTAAATTCCTCTCCTCTCCTCTCCTTCCTGTGACAGTTTTCCTTCCTCAACTGTAAATCCATGGAGGTGGATAAATGGATGAAGTGATAAATGGATAAAGTGATAAATGGATAAAGTGATAAATGAATAAAGTGATAAATGGATGAAGTGATAAATGGATGAAGTGATAAATGGATGAAGTGATAAATGAATAAAGTGATAAATGGATAAAGTGATAAATGGATCCAGTGATAAATGGATAAACTGATTTTGGATAAAGTGATAAATGAATAAACTGATAAATGGATAAAGTGATAAATGGATAAAGTGATAAATGGATAAAGTGATAAATGGATAAAGTGATAAATGAATCAAGTGATAAATGAATCAAGTGATAAATGAATAAAGTGATAAATGGATAAAGTGATAAATGGATAAAGTGATAAATGAATCAAGTGATAAATGAATCAAGTGATAAATGAATAAAGTGATAAATGGATAAAGTGATAAATGGATAAAGTGATAAATGAATCAAGTGATAAATGAATCAAGTGATAAATGAATAAAGTGATAAATGGATAAAGTGATAAATGGATAAAGTGATAAATGGATAAAGTGATAAATGAATAAAGTGATAAATGGATAAAGTGATAAATGGATAAAGTGATAAATGGATAAAGTGATAAATGAATAAAGTGATAAATGAATAAAGTGATAAATGGATAAAGTGATAAATGGATAAAGTGATAAATGGATAAAGTGATAAATGAATCAAGTGATAAATGAATAAAGTGATAAATGAATAAAGTGATAAATGGATAAAGTGATAAATGAATCAAGTGATAAATGAATAAAGTGATAAATGAATAAAGTGATAAATGGATGAAGTGATAAATGGATAAAGTGATAAATGAATCAAGTGATAAATGGATAAAGTGATAAATGGATAAAGTGATAAATGAATCAAGTGATAAATGGATAAAGTGATAAATGGATAAAGTGATAAATGGATAAAGTGATAAATGGATAAAGTGATAAATGAATCAAGTGATAAATGGATAAAGTGATAAATGAATCAAGTGATAAATGGATAAAGTGATAAATGGATAAAGT
>NC_088400.1:68441127-68446536 GCF_034236695.1 Oncorhynchus nerka | reverse complement strand
AGAGAGAGGAGAGTCCAGGGAGGGAAGAGAGTCCAGGGAGGGAAGAGAGAGGGGAGAGTCCAGGGAGGGAAGAGAGAGAGGAGAGTCCAGGGAGGGAAGAGAGAGGAGAGGGAGGAGAAGACAGGGAGGGAGGAGCGGAGAGGACAAGGAGGGAGGGAGTGCTCCTAGTGGGTTCTGGGGTGCTCCTAGTGGGCAGGCTTATGTAAAATAGTATCAACTCATCAACACTTGAGGATTAGTGAGTGGAGAGAGGCAGAGAGGGCTGGAGCTGAAGCAGCACTGTGGGCCACCGTGGAATTGAGCTGAAGGGGGAAATTCTAATCCCCCTTTTTGCCTAAATGAATTGGATTTGTTGTGCGTTTTCTCTCTCTGGGAAGTACAGATCAGGTTAGGTGAGTGGAGTGAACTAGGCACCGTTTGGCAATCGCTGCTGGAGTGTGTATAAGAGGAGGAAAGTGTGTGTGTGTGTGTGTGTGTGTGTGAGGGAGGGAGGGAGGGAGGGAGGGGAGGGAGGGAGGGAGGGAGGGAGGAGGGAGAGGGAGGGAGGGAGGGAGGGAGGGAGGGAGGGAGGGAGGGAGGGAGGGAGGGAGGGTGCGCAGAGCAGGGCTGATTAATAATGACCTGAAATAGCCGGGGAGGAGAACGGAGGAAGGAAGAAGGAAGAGAAGGAGGGAGAGAGAGAGAGTGAGAGAGAGACAGAGAGAGAGAGAGGGAGAGAGAGAGAGGGAGGGAGTATGGGAGAGAGAGAGAGAGAGAGAGAGAGGGAGAGAGAGAGAGAGAGAGAGAGGGAGGGAGGGAGGGAGAGAGTGAGAGAGAGGGAGAGAGAGAGGGAGGGAGGAAGAGAGAGAGAGGGAGAGAGAGAGGGAGGGAGGAAGAGAGAGAGAGGGAGGGAGAGAGAGGAAGGGAGGAAGAGAGAGAGAGAGGGAGAGAGAGAGAGAGGAAGGAAGAAGGAAGAGAGGGAGGGAGAGAGAGAGAGGGAGGAAGAGAGAGAGAGAGAGGGAGAGAGAGGGAGGGAGGAAGAGAGAGAGAGAGAGAGGGAGAGAGAGAGAGGAAGGAAGAAGGAAGAGAGGGAGGGAGAGAGAGAGAGGGGGAGGGAGGAAGAGAGAGAGAGAGAGGGAGAGAGAGAGGGAGAGAGAGAGGGATGCTAGCTCACTGCGGTTCTCTCAAGCACTCAATGGAACGCTGTCCTCTACTTCCCCTTGGTATATCTCCTCACCATCCATTTAAACTGTGTGTGTGTCTGTCTGTGTGTGTGTGTGTGTGTGTGTGTGTGTGTGTGTGTGTGTGTGTGTGTGTGTGTGTGTGTGTGTGTGTGTGTGTGTGTGTGTGTGTGTGTGTGTGTAATGAGGCTGTCCCTATCCTGGCCCCCAGAAACCGCTGTGTTGGGCCAGAGCCAGAACACATGTAGGCAAAGCCGTGTTTTGAAAATTCGTCATTGGCTTTGATACACCGATTGGTTAGCGATGATCCAATCGCCGGTGACTTTGTTTTGTACAACAACCCTCATTTTGACGTCCCCAACAACGACCTCCCTGACGGCAGTCTCAGACTGAAGTATGTCGTGAACATAGAACAGTGGAACTATTCCGTTTGAGTCGTCAGGCAACCTCTCTCCCCCTCACTGCACCGCTCACAAGGGCCAGCCCTTAGAGGACGACCCCTCTACAGCTGTTGCTAAGTAACCTGATAGTGGGGTAACGCGGGGCAACTCCCGAGGATGATACTGTGTCCTCCACAGATGAGGAACACACACACACACCATCTCTAAAGCAGTCTCACCAGAGAGGAATCCCTCCATGCCGTGGGAGTGGGTCATGCGGAGGAGGCTGCGGCCAGAGTACGTAGCCAGGGTTGGGTCAGCTCCGTAGGACAGTAGCAGACGGACCACTTCCAGATGGTCATTCTCCACCGCGTCATGGAGGGGCCTGGGGGGGAGGGAGACAGACACGCCACACACACACTCGCGTTATGTACAGAGCCTTGGAAGGCAATTGTCCATGTCCATATGTCTGGCCTGTGTGTTAGTGAGAGAGAAAGTGAGTGTCCATGCTAAAGTGTGTGTGTGTATGTGTCTACCTGGTGCCTTCCTGGGCGCTACAGTTGACGTCGGCACCGTGCTCCAGCAGGTGCTGAGTGATAGCAAGCCAGCCACGTGCACATGCCTCGTGCAGCGCACAGTAGCCCGCGTTGTCACGGTGATTGACGTCACACACCCCGTTCTCCAGGCAGTACAGCACTACATCCTAGATAGGGCACAGAGAATAGAGGGGTTAGAGTCTCCACAGACAGGAGACAGAGGGGTTAGGGTCTCCACAGACAGGGGACAGAGGGGTTAGGGTCTCCACAGACAGGAGACAGAGGCGTTAGGGTCTCCACAGACAGGAGACAGAGGGGTTAGGGTCTCCACAGACAGGAGACAGAGGGGTTAGGGTCTCCACAGACAGGAGACAGAGGGGTTAGGGTCTCCACAGACAGGAGACCGAGGGGTTAGGGTCTCCACAGACAGGAGACAGAGGGGTTAGGGTCTCCACAGACAGGAGACAGAGGGGTTAGGGTCTCCACAGACAGGAGACCGAGGGGTTAGGGTCTCCACAGACAGGAGACAGAGGGGTTAGGGTCTCCACAGACAGGAGACAGAGGGGTTAGGGTCTCCACAGACAGGAGACAGAGGGGTTAGGGTCTCCACAGACAGGAGACCGAGGGGTTAGGGTCTCCACAGACAGGAGACCGAGGGGTTAGGGTCTCCACAGACAGGAGACAGAGGGGTTAGGGTCTCCACAGACAGGAGACCGAGGGGTTAGGGTCTCCACAGACAGGAGACCGAGGGGTTAGGGTCTCCACAGACAGGAGACAGAGGGGTTAGGGTCTCCACAGACAGGAGACCGAGGGGTTAGGGTCTCCACAGACAGGAGACAGAGGGGTTAGGGTCTCCACAGACAGGAGACCGAGGGGTTAGGGTCTCCACAGACAGGAGACAGAGGGGTTAGGGTCTCCACAGACAGGAGACCGAGGGGGTTAGGGTCTCCACAGACAGGAGACAGAGGGGTTAGGGTCTCCACAGACAGGAGACAGAGGGGTTAGGGTCTCCACAGACAGGAGACAGAGGGGTTAGGGTCTCCACAGACAGGAGACAGAGGGGTTAGGGTCTCCACATACAGGAGACCGAGGGGTTAGGGTCTCCACACCATCTCCTACCTAGACCCCATGTTATTCCTCAGTATAGTACCTACTACACTATCTGTATCAGACTGACTCAAACCTACCTAGACCCTGTTAGCCAGTCCTAATATCAAGTACATACCACACTATCTGTATCAGACTGACTCAAACCTACCTAGACCCTGTTAGCCAGTCCTAATATCAAGTACATACCACACTATCTGTATCAGACTGACTCAAACCTACCTAGACCCTCTTAGCCAGTCCTAATATCAAGTACATACCACACTATCTGTATCAGACTGACTCAAACCTACCTAGACCCTGTTAGCCAGTCCTAATATCAAGTACATACCACACTATCTGTATCAGACTGACTCAACACTACCTAGACCCTCTTAGCCAGTCCTAATATCAAGTACATACCACACTATCTGTATCAGACTGACTCAACACTACCTAGACCCTGTTAGCCAGTCCTAATATCAAGTACATACTACACTATCTGTATCAGACTGACTCAACACTACCTAGACCCTGTTAGCCAGTCCTAATATCAAGTACATACTACACTATCTGTATCAGACTGACTCAACACTACCTAGACCCTGTTAGCCAGTCCTAATATCAAGTACATACTACACTATCTGTATCAGACTGACTCAAACCTACCTAGACCCTGTTAGCCAGTCCTAATATCAAGTACATACTACACTATCTGTATCAGACTGACTCAACACTACCTAGACCCTCTTAGCCAGTCCTTCTAATATCAGAAGATGGTGTCCAAGAGAGGTTGAACTGGAACTGGTCCAGAGAACTGGATCTGTGCGGTTGTCATCCCTCATCCTCTCAACCAGGGCAGTGGAAGGTAAAGCCATTCCAGGAGCCTCCGCTCTGATTCCCATCTCTATGTAAATGCTGTGGAGTGGGTCGCCGAGCCTTTCATTCTTCAATAAGTCTTATCAAACGGCTGCCTGGGCGGCTCAAAATAGCCCAGTCAATCTGTCCCTCCTGAACGCTCCCATATATTTCCTACTAACATCTGGGTAATGGATTTGGATGGCTGTGTGTGATGGCTCAGGCTGGCCAGTTATGGACCATATCCACAATGGCTGCGCAGTTGCTCCTAAAAACCTGGGATTCTGAGCCACTGGAGAGTATGTTTGAGCCGGAATGCCTCCTAGCAGAGAGCTTCTTTAACCCAACAGCAGGGAAGCAGGGGCCATTAAATTGTTTCTCCCCACCCAACTCCATTCAGTAAAGGGGATTAAACCAAATTGAATTCTGCCAATTATTTTTCCATTGAGGAGGGATTCAATTTCAATTCACTTACTTTCACTTTCTGTGCCTGGCCTTAAGAGGATACTTTGTGATTTTGGCAATGAGGCCCTTTATTTACTTCCCCAGCCTCAGATGAACTTGTGGATACCAGTTGTATGTTTGAGTCCAGTATGAAGGACGTTAGAAGTAGACACTTCTAGGCCTTGCGATAACTCTAGTTAGCAACTACGTTCAAACCGCATGCGGAGACATATACATGGTATCCACGAGTTCTTCTGACTCCTGGGAAACATTGCCAAAATCCTGAAGTATCTCTTTAACATGACTCATGTCATGAGTCACAGTGGCAAAGAATTGGAATGAATTGCAATTCTATAGACAGTTTGCTGACTCCAAGGCCTGACCAAAGCAAGGTGAATATGGCTAACACAATGAGAATATTTGTTTTATTTATATAACCTTCATTAAAACTAGGCAAGTCAGCTAAGAACAAATACTTATTTACAATGACGGCCTACCAAGACGCAAAACGCCTCCTGCGGGGACGGGGGCTGGGATTTCAAATGTAAATATAGGACAAAACACACATCACGACGAGACACCACTACATAAAGAGAGACCTAAGACAACAACATAGCAAGGCATATGAATGTATATACCTAAAAAGTCCTCGATAACGGAAATATGTAGTCCTGTAGTATATTGTTAATGATAGAATCCAGTCAGAATGAGAACAGCAGAATAAAGCCAATAAGCATCAAGTCGACAGCAGTCTCTCTTCTGTCTATGTGCTCATTTACCTGTGTCAGACAGCGCTGCGCGGCGGGCGTCGTTAACAAACCACACACACCCTTCCGGTCAGCCCATTGTGGCTAGCATCAAACCACACACACAACCCCAGACAAACAGAAGGAACCAGGGTAGCGAAGTGTGGAAAGAGAGAGAGGTCCAGAGAAAGAGAGTGAG